>NW_028301602.1:52210000-52517500 GCF_987345545.1 Pholcus phalangioides | reverse complement strand
ACAGAATCGTTAATTCCAGGGCTATTACCAAAATTAAAATTCAAAGCTCAACATAAATATAAACAAACACACAGAAACATGTATTAAAAAAAACCCATCCTAGTAAAATGAGATGCTGTATATTGAGATTCAAAGAGGAAGGAGAAATGGTTCGACGTTTGTTCTTCCATTTTCCACGACTTCTGGCAGTGTGAGGGAGAATTTGTGAAAAAAAAATTCATAAATGACTTCAAATATAAGAAGAAAAGATACGCAACATTTTAATTATCACCATGAAGTTGTGGTCTAAAACACCAGGAAACCTCTCCTCTACTACTTCCAAAACGCATGTGAATAATCATTATAGCATTCTATATTTACAGAAGACTCAACGATGATTCTTGTGCATGAAAGAAAAGATGATTCGATAAATGAGATCAAACACTACTACAACTACTAAACCACACATGCACCTCGTCCATATTCCTCTGCAGAACCTCTAACGAATTGGTACATGCGGGAATGTGTGTGTACGTGTAGTGAAACCTGACGTGAAGTTTGTTTCTGTGTAATGCTTGTTTCTGTGTAATGCTTGTTATGTGTCATGCTGCCATCTGCCACCAGTTTTTCTAACTGTGAGTAAAGTGTAATGATTGAATAATTTATTGTTGTAGGCGTGTTGCTCTCTGTGGCAAGACTTTTTAATGGGGAGATCGGCTCACATTTGCGCCTCAAAGTTGGGAACCACAGGAAACCAACTTCAGCCAACCACCACTGCGGTGACGATGGGGTTCGAACCTGGATCCCCGCGATGCGAGTCCGTTATTATGACCACTCGACCACCACAGCGGCGAGATCAAACACTGATTGCACCATGAAAATTGAGACAAAAATGCCTCGTGCATCTCTTTTCTGCGCATACACAAATGAAATATACATAATATACATCATGTTGAACAATGGAAAAAGTGAAGGAAATTTTTTAAGTAATTAAAAAAAAGTATTTTAAATCACTATATTTTAATTTGCATGTTTTTTTTATTACTTTTCCGCACTGCCAACAGTAAAAGCCACCCCCCCCCCCAATAGGCGTAATTTGTATCCTGCCCACGTGCCCAAGCCCCTCCAATAATTTTGAAGGACCGGCTCTGCCCCCCCCCCCCCAAAAAAAGTTCAAGTGGATAAGTTTCACATATTTGGCTCGGAAAAACAATTTTTATGATTAAAAAAATTGTCCCAAAAAAAGTTTAGTAAAAAATCTGCTGAAATTTATTTTAATACTTTTTAAATCGCAATCAACTTGTCCTTGGCTTTTTTTTGTAACAATTTGTAGTTTTTTTCTCACGGTCAACGATGACACTCTATTTCCAATTATCATTCTCCCTCGATGCCAATCGTAGCTGCCCCAAAGGCATGCATCTCTGGATGGCATCTGGAGACGATATGGGGTGGAGATGCTTTGGTCCTTTCTTGTTCCCGCTTTCGGAAAACTCAGAAGCATCTCTTCTTTTGTTTGAGCGTGACTCTTGGGGAAGGAGGCTCCCAGACGATGCAAGAGGAAAAGAAAGGTTAAAAAATAGGCCAATAAAAAATTATTGAAACCAAAACAAGTACACTCCGAGAGCCATATTTTACTTATCGATTTCGGGAGCCCGGACCAAAACATTTTTGACAAAAACACTTAGACAAGTAAACAATAGCTAAATGAAATGCAGTGAAACCTAGATATAACAATCGTGGACCAAAAAAAAATGCTGTTGTAGAAGGATTATCGTTATATCGAGAGGCAACATTATCGTCACATGCCCTAAAATTTCTGTTGCTGTTGGCATCTTTTCTGAATCACCGTTGTTAGTACCACCAAAAAAATGCGCTTTTGAGTTCACCGCAAAAATAATTTGATTGATTAATTGATAAATAAAATTAATTTGGATGTATTGCTCCCGTAAAGAGCTTAATCACAATACACCGTGGCATGGCCCTCACATCCTGTGTTAGGGCGCCTAGGCTGGAATCTTGGCGAACCCCTAGCCAGAGTTTTCACGGGCATACTTTGGTTCTTGTTTATACTATTGACGACTGCCGTCGTCTTTGGAAAAAAAACACACATTCATCCACATATGCAGGTCATTTCCTAATCGTTGTATCCTTCAGAACTGATGCAACTCCAGGTGGTGTTGCATCAAGAGTGTTCAACATTCAATAGAGTGTGAGCCATTTCTTTGATTTTGAAATGTGTCATGGGCCACTTAAGCTAACCTGTAAATATGTCTGGGTCAATTGAATACTTAGAAATTGTGCTGCGGTGATTTGTAAATTTTCAGCGGGTCACCTAAATGATCTGGGAATGTGCCACAACACAGTTAAAGAATGTGAAACTGTGGCGCAGGTTACTTAAGTGATCCTACATGTGCTATATTTTTATGGCACCTAGACAGGTTTTTTTTTTCCTTTCTTTGGAAAGCACAGGAGAAAAAATGGATCACGATCATTAATTGAACTTTTCAAGTAATAGTAGAAATTTGATTAATTTCTTTTTAGTTTTGCTATTTGCATTGTTTTTGATCCCGTATTCTGTGGAAATAAAAGATTTTTAAATTCGTTAGAGAGAGTTTTGGGAATTCCAATTTTTCCCTCTTATTTTTTGTCGATGGTGTTCCTATTTTTCTTACTTTTTCTGTATATGGTAAACCCTTGGCCCATGGACCAAATGTGGCTCTTGTGGTTATCCGATGTGGCACAGTTCTAGCACACTGCACACTTAAGCAATCTAAGCACACTTGAAAATTAACTAACACTTAGAGATCCTTGAGTGACATGTGGCACAGTTTTAGAGCACCTAAGTGGCCCCCAGTACATCCAGTACAGCTAACTCATGTTAACTCTTGGCATATTCCCAGATTACTTAAGTGATCCACATCATAATTATGGATCACTCGAGTGTTATGTGGCACAGTTGCTGAGCACTTAAGCACCCCAGACACATTTCCAGATCTCTTGGATCTGTGAAACATTCTAAAGGGGTTCTGTAGGGAACTTATCTATAGGTCAAATGTTAGGTTCCCCTAACACTAGAACCGCGGAGTGAGTCAATTTGACCCAAATCAAACTTTGTTTTCATTTATTACGAAAACTTACACGCAGATGTTAAACAAATTCCGTGACTTTTCATATCATCATGTGAATATTAATTCACGTTATTAGTTTGGGTCATTTTGACCCAACGTACTATTCTATAGGGAAAAAAAGGGGTGTATAATTTTCTTGTGTTACCCTTCCTAAATTTTTTTAAATGAAGATAGTGAAGAATAAAGGTCTTTCACGGTCAGGTCAATTCATTGTCAGAGCAGATTCTTTTTTTTCAATAGAGGAATGGCAAGTAGAGCTAAATATTTTTTTTCATTTGTAAACTTGAATACCTGGAATTCTGACGAGACTAAATAAAGATTTTTGGAGAGTAAAAGTTTAACTCTAGAAAAAACGTGTAGTTGAAATTTCTGTAGCCAAACGATGTCACAGAAAAAGAAAATTCTGGCCTGCACTACGTTTTGAATGGATTTCCAAATCTTGGGAAGTATCAGCGTCCAACAAATCTCTCTCTTTCAGAACACATAGTGATGCAACTGATCAAGCCATTTGAGAACAAGGGTAGAAATGCCTCAACCAACACTTTTTTTTTTCACTACACTGAAGCTGGCTCAAATGCTAAAAGCCAAAAAATATGAGCTTAGTAGAGACGGTGAGACAAAATTGAAGAGCAATATCATCTGGCGCAATAAAGATAGTGAAACTACAGTTGTATAGAACGATGATGCCACAATGATAATTTATCAAGGAAAGAACGATATAAGTTTTTCATTACTCAGCACGCTTCTTCTGGCAGTCGATATGGGCAGTAGTAGTCCCAAAAAGCTTCCACACACACAGAAACTATTTCACACTACAATTCAACAAAGTGTAACGATCGTAGTTGCAGGGCTCGGCACGGGTCACTTTTTTCACTAAAAGTCACTTTTTTAGAAACTGGTCACTTTTATTACGTATTTTCAGGCCCAGGTCACTTTTTCCACTTTTTTAGCAAAAAAACCTCGGTCTCGCGCGCTTTTCTGCTGTCAGTGTTTTTCTTTTCTTCAAGGAGGAACTTTACCTGTTCAATATCGCTAATTTTCTCCCTCCCTTCATTGAACTACTATCGAAGGCATCTTATCTTCCCGGGAGTAAGACGCCTTCATATACCTATCGTGTATTAAGGAGTTCTACCCGGGAGCATACCGTGTGACGTCAGCATAACTTGATTTCAAGGCGCTTGGAAAAAGAAAGCTCCTTGGTTAAAGAATCGTCATTTTATGGAAAAGCCGGTCGGAAAAAAAAAACTAGCATAAAAGGCGTACTTACAACAAAAAATTTCCCCCCCCCCCATACTACCATTCTTTCTTATTTCCCCACGTGCTCACTCGTTCTTTTATTTACATCTTATTTTAAAATTGATCCTTTATTTTATTTGTTTTAAAAAATTTTAGTCCTAAGGGCCGAATTCCTTTCTTGGAGCATCGAGCAAGTTACATTTGTTGTTTGTTCTATTGTTACTTTTGTTAATTTTTTTAAATGTTATTTGAAATGACGATTAGAGAGCCCGTGCAGAAGCTAACTTACGCGCAGCGGGAGAATACCAAAGCGCGTATTAAAGACGCGTATTATTAATACGTATTAAGCGTATTAATACGCTTTGGAGAATACTCTTGTAGCTGGCCAAGGTTAAAGAAGCTCGCATGTATTTTGAATTTACTTACAATAAAAAAAAAATCATCCGATTGAAAATCGCGATCTATCGACAAATAAAATTCGTACTATTTTTCTAACTGGATTTAAATCTGAGCAAGAAACCGTACCCCCAAATTTGATCGAAAGGAGAACTATTTATGAAAAGATCACAGAATCCTGCAATTCAACATTTAGTTTAACACAAGGGTTTCCAAATCAGATGAAAATTTGTCATCAGGCTGATAAAAACTCAGTTAACGTGCATGGGAGCCGTAACTAGAGGCGGATTTAACGATGGGCACACACCGAGCGCGCCTTTGGCCCCTACTTCACATTTTTTTCCTAATTTAAAGGGCCTAATATTAATTTTTTTTATTCCCGGGCCGTAACTTAATTTAGAGCATCTTCACGATACTGATTGTTACTTAATATTGTTGGATTGTTTTCCTTTTTTTTTCTCTCCATGCACGTGCGGGAACCGGTTGTTCCGACGCTGTATGCAAATCGGCGGCGGCGTACTCTCACGGGAGCACGGATATATAGACTGGTTTTTTCTTTATAGGTGAGATGTCTGTTTTTTCCGCATGGATGTATGTCGGGATTCGATTTGTTTCTCCCTTTTGATTGCCGGCCGTATTTTTGATGAACGAAAATGATCTTGTTTTTTGTTTTTGCAACTTTTACGGAAAAAGAGTTCAAAATGAACTTCTGATCATTGTTTTTCTTCAGCTCAGTCGGTGCGCTCTGCCCCCCAAGAAATATCGACATCTTGCGCGCCATTCTTGATGTGTAAAAAAATCTTATTTTTAGACCTCGGAAGTTATTAAAACGTTTGTCTCGAGTCTGTTATGACCGCAATAGGAGAGGGCGGGGGTCTGGTTCCACGGGTGTTGAACGAGGAAAGGTGCCGAGTTTACTCATTTTCTGTTAAAAAGAGTGGATACCGGCCCCGAGCGATAGTAAATTTTCGTTCGTACTTGCGACCCGGATTGCTACATACCGTGATCAGATCCAAAAGCGGGGGGGGGGGGAGAAAGGCGTTTTTGATGGAATGGTATATTTAAGAAAAGGCAATAAAAATTCCTTTGCAAAATTATCGAATTTCACAGTCAAGGGCCAGTAAAATTACGTTTCCCCTCCATAAAAAACAATTGTATTACGGCCATTGTAAATCGGGTGTCCCGGATGGGGACGAATTCACTATTTTTGTTCGTTGAAAGTTACGGGAGGAGTCAGCGCTAACGTGGCGACTTGTTTTCGCGCTAAAATAGGTAGCCCTGACAGCAGCATCCATAAACTCTGTATCAACCGCATTTATAAACCCCGTATGTTGTTGATTCAATTTTTGTGTTCATTTCATCCTAATTTTCCGTATTTCCCGATATATTTCTATCGATTTTCGCATATTAGGTTAATTCATATTATAAATTATATATTTTTTTGTAATTTTTTATGTGCCCTTCGTCAGCCATCTTGAATTGACTACCGCAAAACGGCGATTCCTTGGCTCGAAAAAAAGTCGCCACGTTGGTGCTTACAAGGTTCATGGGAAATTTACCGGGCAAGGCCGCTGAGTCTCTTTTTCTGTTAAAAATTACGGGGGGAAGGCCAAAATTATACTTTTTCCAGGGGTAGGAACACTGCGCCAAAATTAACATCTTGCGCCATCCTGCTCCAATAGTGGTTTCGTATTTTTCTGCGCCAAATAGCTAATTTTGCTTCGTATGCCCAGAATTTCTTAAAGGTCGCCAAAAATTTTTTGTTCCTGCTTACCGTGAAACGATTCTTTCTAAGAGCGTGTTTTATATATATTCCACTGTACGCCTTATTTAAACTATCGGCCTTTCCATCGTGAAACCGCGATAATATCCGTGATTGTGCAACTGAAGATAGTTTGCAATAGTCTTTCAGCTTTAAAGTGCGCCGCTGTGGTGGTCGAGTGGTCATAATGACGGACTCGTGTCGCGGGGACCCGGGTTCGAGCCCCATCGTCACCACAGTGGTGGTCGGCTGAAGTGGGTTTTCTGTGGTTCCCAACTTCAAGGCGCAAATGCAAGCCGATCTCTCCGTTAAAAAGTCTCGCCACAGAGAGCGACAGTCCTACAAACAGTATAAATATTCAGTCATTACACTACACTCACTTCACTTCTGAGATATAGATGGCAGCACTAAAAAATCATACACAACACTAAATACGCACTCAGACTGTTAGGTACACATACTTACACTTCCGGCACAACTCACTAGGTAGTAAATTGCCCATGGCGATAGACCTGAGTTGTGCTCGGCTTCAAAAAAAAAAAAAAAAAGCTTTAAAGTGCAAATGCGAGTCAGTTGCCGTTTAAAAAAAAGTCGCCACTGGAAGCAGCAGAAATTACGAATGTTAATTTAGAAACTGCCGAATAACGAGTGTCAGATCACCAATCTCGCCAAATAATAAGTACTTAATCGCCAAAGGTCGTGTTGATTCTTCCGAAATTCTCCCCCCTTTTGCAACAATTTCTTTCCGAGTATAAAAAAGTTATAGAAAATTTTTTGCTCATTTGAAGTGCTGCTGTTCAAGACAGCAAATAGTGCCCTCAGTAAGCAAAAATCATCTTAAATAGACTGGTGTGAAAAATTTTATGACAGCCTCTCTTTCAAACGATGTGTCAAAAGCCTGAAACACCAAAAACAAGCTGATGAAAAGATTTTTGATAACAAAAGACAGTGCAGTTTTATTTTGAAAAGGGAGGAGGGTTAACGAAAATATTCTTGTTAATTTCCCTGCTCCAATAAATATCTGCTGAATTTGCTGCTCCAAAACTGCTCAGAATCCTGAATTTTGCTGCTCCGAAATGGACTTTGTCACTTCCCACCCCTGTGTTTCTGGGTAAAGGAGTAAATGTGTTTTTTTTTGCAGGGGTGTATGCATGGCCCCCACATCCTGAAGCAGGGCCCCTAGGCTGGGATCTTTTACGGGCCCCCTGACCAGACTTTCACGGGGCCCCCCTTTATGATGAATTTATAGCGTGAAAAAACAAAAAAATTATTAAAATCCTCCCGGGCCCCAGGGCTGGAGCCTTGTCAGCCCACCCTTTGTGGGGGCCATGGGTGTATGTTGTGTGTAAAAAAAGGGAAAATATATATTTTTACAAATTTCAAAACTGGTTTATTTTTTCCCTCACCCAAGGACAGTATTATTTTGGTGCCCCCGTCTGTAAAATAGTACTCGCTACTCGCCCACTTTTCCCAGTCCAGCCATAGGTGGAGATAGACTTGAAGGTCTTAGGGGTGTGGCACGATGACAATTGATATACATCATATACATGTATACATCAGTAGGCTCTGCCATTGACGCTGGGGGGGGGGAGGGTGGATTGCCCCTCCCTCAACATATAATAATTAAAATAATTTAGTTAATTTAATAATTTGAATACTTTATTCAATTTAATAATTTAAATGATTTATAATTCAGTAATTTAAGTAATTTTTTAATTTAATAATTTAAAATGTTAAAAATTTAATTTTATGGTTTTTAATCATTAAGTAAATTTCTTAAAATTTGTTGGAACATATTATACAAACCTAGGTATGTAAATCAAATTTGTACTAGTTAAAAAAAGTTTGAGTACATTTTGTATACTGTCATTCATAGCATAACATGAATGAAAAATCCACTGGAATGTAGATGGGACAAATTCTCTCATCAAATTTTGTGTTATTTCATTTTTTTCCCTTCTTTGAATGTGAAAAATTTTTCCCGCTTTGAAGTTTTTCCTGCTTAAATTGATTTTAAGATGGGTTGTGCAAAGCAACATGGGGGAAGGCATTGCTGCTGTTACTTAAAAGGGATGTAATGTAGTTATTCTCTCACTCATAGTTGTTGATAAATTTGATAAGTTATTCAAAACTTTTCTGGTTAGCAGAATGCGTTTGAGTTTGATTTAATTATTTCTATCTATTATGTAAAAAAAGCAATTTCAATGAGTTCTATTGAAATGCAAAGTTAAAACTAAATTCAATTTCAATTCATTCAATTTGGTAATAAAAATTCATTGTCCATTTGGTCTCTCTCTCTAAAAAATTTTGGTCACTATTTGGTCACTTTTAAACATTTCGGTCACTATTTGGTCACTTTTTCAAACATTTTGGTCACTATTTTCACTAATTTTGAGGCCATGATCCGTGCTGACCCCTGTAGTTGTAGCGATCAAATGCCCAAAAAATATTCTGTGAAGGTGACATCACTAACGTTTTCTACAACATCCTGGATCTCACTATAAAAATATTCCTGTATTTTGTATAGAGCAGTACAGAAGGCCAGAATTAGTTTTTGGAAAGCAGTTCTTCTAAAATCTTATTGAAGAACTGCGTTCATCATACGCGTTGCCCTTGCGCAAAAGGAAACGTTCGTGCGCTCTTGATCATGTAACTGTTTGTGTGCGATCAAAATAATAATAGTAATAAATAAAAATAAACGATCTGATGCCAGGTAACATAAAAATGTGGAAACAAAACTGTTAATTTTTGCAATGCAAGAATAATGAAAAAAAAAAATTTGCTCATCATAAATTCCACTTATCAGTAAGAAATCAGTACTTATTTGACAGAATCATATTATAGACTTTCTCATACTTAATTTGACGTACTTATTTTACATCTTTGTCATATTATGGGATTACTGAAAAATATTTTTTGACTGAATAGAGTAAATAATGTATAATAAATCTTATTTTCACTGAATTACATCATTTTTTAGCTAGTTTTGAAACCCATTTAATATTCATAAACAAATATAATATTCCATTATGAATACGCAATTAAACAACATTGAATAAGAGTGGGGAACCCAGGAACCGAAAATAAATTCCTGTTTCCGCTATGAAATACTGTTTTTTCACAGTTTGGGTCAATTTGACCCAGTCCGCAGTTCTAGGTATACCAAAAGTGCTGTGGTTCTAGTGTTAAACTAGCAAAAGATTTTTCTTGTTTTTCATACCTAGTGAGATGCCATCAAGAATATTCAAAATTTTATATAGGGTGGTTGATGACATAAGCATCATCCACCCCCACCCCCCGTCACGTCACCAAAAGCCAGCAGACCGGTAACTACATACCATCGACACTGTAATACTTGAATGACCCCTAACATATTTTAATCCTTTCTCGAATTGGAAGTATGCCTCTAGGATCAGTAATTTGCTAGTTAAATGCAGCAAGGGGAATTAAGTAATCGTCCTAAATTAGGGGTTCTCAAACTTTTTTCACCCTAAGCATCCCTTTCCCCTATTTAATGCTTATCTGCAAGCTATGCCGGCTCCCCAGAGCTGTTTAACGAAGAATATTTCCGATGAACCTTTGTCAGGGTGTGCCCCAATTGGCAGTCCACAGTTTGAGAACTGTGCCCTGAATACGTATATAATACTAGCTATAATATTTGGTGCTGCCCAAGTTTTCTCCATGTACTGGCGGCATTAAAAAAGTGACAAACCATTATAAAGCATCATAGCTAAAACACAGTGTTGGGGGATCACAGTAACCAATGCAAACATTCCAAAAGTCATCGTTGAGTTAGAGAAACCATTGTTGCTTGACATTTTTTTGCCCATCTTTGACGACAGAAATTAGTCTATCGTTCAAGTCAGCCCTATTTGGTATAAATGCAAAATATAGTATAGATCAGTCAAAAATTGTAGATTTGTATAGAGAACAGACGGGCAGACACAGAAAATTGATTATATTTATATACTTATACATAGATTTTTGTATTACATAAGTTGAGATTTTTGTCACATTAATTTTTTTAATTATTTTAGATTCTGGTCTGCCTTCTCATCATAAAGTGCAACTACCAGCACTATCTCCTACAATGGAAAAAGGCACTATTGTATCATGGGAGAAAAAAGAAAGAGATAAACTAAATGAAGGGGATTTGCTTGCAGAAATTGAAACAGACAAGGCAACCATGGGTTTTGAAACACCAGAAGAAGGTTATTTAGCTAAAATTCTAGTTCCTGCTGGTACCAAAGATGTACCACTTGGTAGGCTGTTGTGCATTATAGTGTCAAATGAAGATGATATAGCATCTTTCAATAATTATACAGATTCAGATGAATCTGAGACTGTTAAACCAACACCACTTACGTCCATGAAAGGTCATGTGAGTGAATCATCTTCATCTGCTTTTTCAATGAACACAGCAGTGCCATCTCCTCAAATGGATTTTTGTTTGCATTCTGATCCAGCAAAACATACTTTTTTTGCCAGTCCTTCTGCCAAGAGAGTAGCTGCTCAAAACGAAATAGATTTATCAGTAAGTTATAATATTATGAATATAACCTAAATATGAAAATATAGTAAAATGAATATTCTGTTAGACTATTTGGTATTCAAAATTATATACATCCCACACTAGCTCATTTTTATTATTTTAGTCATCCCATATGGTATTTAACACTAAATTTTGATAATCCAGACCATATTAGATTTTACCTACAGTTAGATACCTAAGTGGTAGTTAGCCAAAAGAATTATTTTTAATTGCTATAAAATACATTAAAAATATCTGAGTATATACATATCAAGCAAAATACATTCAAACTCCATTTTACATGGAAAGTTCTTCAGCACAGAATTTGAGAATGTAGTTAGGGATTCCATCCGAGCCCAAAGAGTGAGTTTTGAGTTTTTCAATAATTTTACGATGCCCTCCCTAGAGATAAAGATTGGGTTATAGTTGTGAATGGAGTCAGTGAATGAATATTGTGGGGGGGGGTGGGATCCAATGGGAAAACTGAGCAGAACGCTAAATTGAACTCGGGCAATATCCGCAGGAGAAAAGACGTCTTTAGTTTAAATTTTGAGAGAAGGGGGGGGGGCAGCTTATTTTTGGGTCTACATCGTCTGTTCTGGCATCTATAACCTCCATCATTGCACTGTCAACAACTTCTGGATTCATGGTCATCAGCTCTATCCTTTTCTCCTCAGCTCTGACATCTTCTTGAACGTGCACGTGCAGTCTTCCTTGACTTCTGGCAAACTCTATTTCCGGCAACATCAGATAGTTCCATCCAACTATCAGATCATACGACTGTGCATTATCATCAACGACCAACACATCCATAGCTGACTTTGCACCATCCACTTCCAAATCCACGTTAAGTTTCTCTAGTGCAACTGCTGATGGCTTCACCAGATCTCCATAACTGAATAATTCCTCTGATTTCGGCACATACTTGAGCTTCATATCGTCCGCTCAGAGTTCTTCAACAATGTCATACTACTTCCAGTGTCAATTAAACATTGATAATAGCATTTTTGATGCAGTTCCCTTCGTAACAATCAGCACAACCATTTGCTGCCAAATTCACTTTCTTCATTGTAGTCTGATCACAGTGCTTTTAAATATGACTGGCCACACCACATAGGCTGCATGTTAAATTCTTCTTTCTTGGACAATCACGCGACACATGACAAAGGTATCCACATGAAAAACATTTGGACTCCCAGTCTTGCCGCTCATTGTCTCTTGAACTGTTGGCTTGACTGTCCCTCGCCATCACAAACAACTTTACTCATACAAGGTAGATTTTTCCGGTTCAAAGTCCTTCCCATCATGTCTCTCCTTGGATCCATGTGCACAATTCGATCCTGAGCAACAGTTCTTTGGCGAGCATCTACCCTTTGGTCATCCCAAAATCCGAATCTTCGTTCATCAGTCCCTGTGACTTTGTAACTTTTTACATCCTCGATCTCATGATTTCATATTTGCCGAACTTTTTCGCTAATTCATCAAGGTTCACAAAGCTAGACCACTCATCAATGAAATTTTCACAAATGTTCGTCGGTACCCCCGATTTCATCTGCTCTGTGACCATCAATTTCTTCAATGATTCAAACTCGATAACATTCAGAAGGAATAGCCACTCGGAGAAGACATTCAACTCATACCCAAAGTCCTTCTAAGTCAATTTCAGACGTCGTGTGCGCTGGATGAACTTTTGCCGTATCTTCTCTGTCGTCAACTTGAATTGATTCAGCAACAATCCTTTGACGAAACCGCAGCCATTAATCCTCTTTGTGTTCACGGCAGACCTTTTTTTAACATGTTAACTGGGGCGGATTTTGCCCCACTAGCCTTTCTATTTGCCCCACCAGTGAAGATAAAAAATAACCACTGGTGGGGCAAAGCCCTTTTCTTGTTTTCCTGAAGCAGCTTCAGCTTCAAAGGAATATCAAGAGAGTCAAAGAAAAAACTCACACAAAAAAATTCCGCCATTTGTGAGATCGATGTTTTATTACTGATCTTTTTTTCAAGGAGAAAGAAAGTTCAACTGAAAAGATAAGTTTTCCAGGGACTGACTTCTTTGGAATAGGTCTTTTGCTCACATAAAAAGACAAAGAACAGATGGGGGATGGTGGAGGCCAAGAATATGACCATTTATTGATTTTTTTTTTTATGCTCATTAAAGTGAAACGATTTAGTTATATGATCCTGGAAGTAGAAAGGATCTAAAGTTACCGGGTTGTCATTAGATGCCGGGGTTAAAACATTCTATTTTAGAGCAATATAGATAGATAAACAACAGTGTAGTAGCACAAGACCAGTCAAATTTGGGAACGCGGGTGGTCTACAGATCTGAAAAGAGGGGAATGAATAAAATAAAATAAATACAGTGGAGAGAGAAAGAGAACCCCGTTAATACGACTTCCAAGAGACCGAAATCACCGGAAATTCACGACCCTAACTCTCCCAAATTCTCAGAAATTAATTTTTATTTAACTTTCAGATGATGCTTAAAACTTATCTGAATATGAAGAAAACAAAGAAAGGTCATATATGAGATTATGATTTTTTTATAAATTTAATGCAATATGACTTTGCCTATCTTTCTCTCTCTCTTCAGGATTCTTACGATTATTTTACAAATGACAAAAAAAGAAAATTAAAAACAAATTTGTAAGATTTCTGCGAACAATACTGTTTATATTTTCAGATTTATTTTTATTATATATTTTTTGCAACCGTCTTCAAAAGTAACTCGGCATATTTAATTTCTTCATAAGCTTCACTCTTTCATGCATCCCGATTTTTTGTCGAAATTTTAATTTCACGTTCAACAGAAGGGGAGGGAGGCTTTTCTTTTTTTTAGAAATTAAAAACAGGTGATTCCACGTAGCCAGCTAGCATACAAGATACAAAAGCGAAGGAAATTCTACTGGAAATTAAAAAATGAACTGATATATTGCACATGTTTCTCAGCAGCAGACCAGTTGCAAATGCTCCGGGAATAACGCTGGGAAACGGAGCACTAACACAATGGAAAAACTCGAAAGGAACAAGTAGTACGCGAAGAAGTATGGTCTGTACATCTAATATAGTTGCATTTCAAAAAATGTAAATTATTTTGTTTATGGCTCGCCGCGTTTCCAGAGTTCTCATAAACTTAAAATAAACAAATCATTTTAGAGCCCACTTTAAAGGGGTCATCAGCTTGCTGAATCCATTTGCAATCACATTATAAAAATTATGGTTTTTTTCCTTCAATAATCGTAAAAATATAAATTTCAGTGACGTCTTTGCTGCTTACAAAAAAAATTGAAATCCTATTGACAAAAATGAAGTTTTTACGGAGTTTCTGGGTTCAAGTCGAAATGTAAACACTGTGTAATTGATGTTGTACGTCTAATGAATTAAATATTTTAACATTAAAATGTATAGGAATGGACTGTGACCAAAGCCAAACATATATAAATGAAAGAGTAAAAGTCGTATGAATGAGAGTCGTATAAACGAGTGTTTCACTGTCCTGTGGTTTTATGAGTATTTCTGTGTATACTGAACCCCATTATGTGAATATACAATACTTGAAGAGTGAAGCTACTATTGAATCTCCAATGTTTGCAAAAGTTAGAGGGGTGGGGAAGGAGAGAATGGCATGGGTCTGTCTTAGGGGGATGTGTTGGTGACAGTATCTCTTGTGATGAAGCTAGCCAATGGTCACTCTCAAGCGGGCCATACAGAAATAACAAATCATAAAAAAATACCAATCAAGACCTGGGGTATCATGTCAATGCCTTTTTAGGAGGATCTGTGTTACATAAGATGAAATTTGAAATGATTATAATCGGGAATTTCATGTTGAGAATTTATTATTCGCAAAGGCGGGCTCGTGTAAAATTACTTTTTGTTCAGATTTTTTTTTCAATTCAGTATTTGCTTTACATCTGTTGTTGTGTGCTTTTTGTATTGCTGTCTTGTTATCATTGAAAAATGATAGAAATCAACATCTACATTTCAACATCGGAAAAAAGATAAAATATTTTCTTGTTTTTATTTTCCATTTCAAAGTTTAAGTGTTTGACGTGTTTCTTTAGTGCCAGCTCAAGCTAGAACAGTGTTGACAACTTAGTAATTCTCCAACTAGATCTGGCCCTTTTCTTGGCCATTTGGATGTAAAAAACCCATCTAGTTGCTAGTTGTTTGTATAGTCCTTTTCAAAAAAAATCCTGTGCACTAGTAGCCCATTATTAAATCACTTGAAAATACAGGAATGTTCCGGGAAATACGAGATGTATGCAGAGGCGGATTTAACGGCGCACACACCGAGCGCACACCCGGGGCCTTGACTTCTAAAGCACCTCGAAAAACCCAAACTTCACCCTTTTTTTTCAATTTAAGGGGACCTAATATTTTCTTTTGTACCTGGAGCTGACTTCAATCCGCCACTGGACGCATGGTCATCCAAATAATGATTAAAATTAATTCTGGTTGCTTAAGTCCAGTTTCTAGTTGTTTTTGTTGAAGATCATTTGATTATTATTCAATGATTTGCACTATTTCAGCAATAATTCAGTGATTATTCTTGAATTTCTGAAATGAACATTTTTCACTGGAAATCGCATAACTCTAAAACTGTGCAACTAGAGGTAGCAAGGGCGTAGTGAAAGTGGGGAGGACTTGGGAGTCTGGTCCCTTACGAAATGTGAGAAAATGACAGAAGAAAGGAAAAAAGATGGCCAAATCTTTCTATGACTTTGGTTCCCCCCCCCCCACCCCCGAACAAAATTTCTGGCTACGCCCCAGTAGTGTAAGTCTGGGTATTACTGTACGGTGAAACCTCATTGTAACGATGCCCGATATAACAATAAATCCCTCTACAACAATATTTTTTTCTTGATCCACAGAGCATCATTATATCAAACTTTCACTGTGTCAGGGTTGGCAAGTTTTTGCCATAGATGGAAAAACTTCGGTAAAAACCTGTCAGGAAAAATAGATTATTTTCCCCATGAATGCATCCAAGGCATTTTTATGCATTTATTTTTCTATTTATTATGAAAATGACAGTTTTAACTCAAATTTTGGTTTAACAATCATTTTTAGGGTTGATAAGTGTTTGCAATAGCAGGAAAAACTGGAGTAAAAAAGTCCTGATAAAAATAGGTTTTTGCCATGCATAAAACAAATCGGTACTTCACACATTTATATATTCATGTCTAGGATCATTAAAAAAATCAATGCAAAAGAATTATATATTGTTATAACGACCATGGTTATCCCGGACGACTCATCCCATGATCATCCCGGACAGGTCCTTCTATATTTTCAGGGAAACAACTAGATGCTTGGTCACCCGGGGCAAGTGCGCATTTTGGCGCCCCCTTGTAATGTTGAAGGTAAGGTTTCAGAATGAATTTTGCGCTCCCTCTGATCCAGCGCCAGGAGCACGAGACCCGCCTGCTCCCCCCTAGTTGCGGCCCTGTATAATTTATTTATTGTGTAAAAAGCCAAAAAATGATGAGAATTGCCCGGCCGCAGAGCCAGGGGACTTTTCCTAGGTCATTGTAATGGAATGATCGCTATATTGTGGGTTGGGTCATTATAACGAGCACCGACTGTATCTCTATTTGTGTATGTATTTTCCATCAGATTATAAAATTGATTGTTGTAATGATTTCTGTATCTCATTTACATATAATACACATTGAGTCAAAATTGTTTTTTCCATGAAACCAATTTTTGCCAGTTTTGCCCTGGTTTTTACCAGTTTTCGCCACTGCCACGGCGAAAATACCTCTTTCATCCCCTTTTGGACGATATTTTCCTCTCGTCTTATCGGGGCCTCCCAACCCTCATACAATAGTGAGAGAGCTAGACACTTTGCACTAATTGAATTAAATTTAATAAAAACTAAATTAATAATGAACAAAAATTTTATAGATAAGATCGATCTCTGAAACTTTGGGCCAGGCACGGTTCCAGAATGTGGGTAACCATCCCTTCCCCAAGAACCGAATTGTATTGGAAAAATAGGTCTGTTTGAAACTGGGTGATGCAGCGAACTTACAAGCTAAACCATAGTCTCCTAAACTTTTTGTTCCATCGCCCCCTTCATCAGAATTTTTTTCTCCTCTCATCGCCCCCAACTCAAGTAAACCCATAGGATCCTATGTTAAATCAGTAGGTTCTAGCGCCCCCTTGGACCATTCCATCGCCCACCAGGGGGCGATATTGCACAACTTGGGAAACACTGAGCTAAACCGATCTTCCTGACGCATCACCCTGAGTCCACGCCTACCCTGGGTTAGAGTTCAGTAAGCTTCATTTTTTTTTGGGGGGGGGGGATTATGCATGACCGTCTCAACGTCGGGCAAAGTGATGTTTTGGGGTTCGACACGTAGTTGGGAGTTACAGCTCACTCATATTTACATACATTTAATATTACCTCCAGATCTCATTGTGTACGGATCTCACTACTAACGGATATGAAACCCCGGGTCATGCTCACATGGGCCCATAGATTAAGATGGGGCTGTGTTGCATTTTGAAAATAGTCGCATTCCCCTTCCCATATTTTACTTGAAAGATTTAATTCTTCAGAGCTGTCTGTGTGTGTGTGGGGGGGGGGGGTTGGCACTTTTACCACTCGTCATGGGCAGAGGCACCGACGTGAAGAAAAGATTGGGAGGGTGGGGAGGGGCTGAAAGTTGCTGGTCGTCCCGTATATACGAGACTCAATCGCGTACACAAAAGGGGGGATGCATTGCTTTCCCCCCTAAATTATTGGGATGGGAGCCCCTAACAATATCTACTGTTGGTGGGCCATCAAATGACCTCAGCCACTAGTTTCCCTGATCAAAATAAATATTTTGTCAAACGTGTTTGGATTACTGGAAATTATCTTACGACCCCCCCCCCCAGAGGATCGCAACCCATACTTTGAACCCCTGATGTACTGTATATACAATTTCACCTTGCTTCATTTTGTACATGCAATAATTTTCTACCTCGCGTATGTTTTTTTAATATTGTTTTGAATCAATGCCAGCACAATGTGTCATTATCCCGATTGTGCATAATTTTTAATTGCAGGACGCCCTGTAAACTTCTGCTAGATTTCTTGCTACGATTTTTAAGTTTTACATCTCCGCCCTTCCTTGTTTTGCACATGTTATGCAATGTTTGCTCCATTTTCTTCTCTAGCATATCATATCATTAATATTCAAGTCAATGGGACTCATAACTCAACTGGCCACACTCCTTGTGGCCTATATATAGCTTATATAGCCGTGGTGACTGAATCTAGTTTTTGTTCTGTTCTACTTGCTACCGATGGTGAATCATGAAAATAGTTTTTTTGTTACTTTGGATATCAGTATGAAATACATGTAATAATTTTGATTAATTAATAATATTAATAGAGTATTAATTTAAAAAATTGAATCATTAGCAAAATTTAGTTATAATTAATTAATGAGTTTAATAATTAATAACTTTATTAGTAAGTATTTTAGTAATTTATAATATTAATAATAAGAATTGTATATCGTTATAACGACCATGATCATCCCAGACGGGTCCTTCTATAATTTATTTATTGCGTAAAAAAGCCAAAAAATGATGCGAATTGCCCGGCTCCAGGACTAGGGTGTGGGGACTCTTCATAGATCATTGTAATGGAATGATCGCTATATTGTGGGTGTGGGTCATTATAATGAGCACCGACTGTATCTCTATTTACTTGTACATGTATTTTCCATCAGATTATAAAATTGATTGTTGCAATGATTTCTATGTCTCATTTACATATAATACACATTGAGTCAAAATTGTTCTTTCCATGAAACCAATTTTAGCCAGTTTTGCCCTGGTTTTTACCAGTTTTCGCCACTGTCCCGGCAAAAACACCTCTTTCAGCCCCTTTTGGACAATATTTTCCTCTCGTCCTTCTCGTCTTATCAGGGCCTCCCAACCCTCATCCAATAGTGAGAGAGGTAGACACTTTCCACTAATTGAATTGAATTTAATAAAAATTAAATTAATAATGAACAAAAATTTTATAGATAAGATCGATCTCTGGAACTTTGGGCCAGGCATGGTTTCAGAAGGTGTGTAACCATTCCTTCCACAAGAACCAAATTATATCGGAAAAATAGGTCTGTTTAAAACTGGGTGATGCAGCGAACTTACAAGCTAAACCGATCTTCCTGAAGCATCACCCTGAGCCCACGCCTACCCTGGGTTAGAGTTCAGTAAGCTTAATTTTTTTTGGGGGGAGGGGAATTATGCATGACCGTCTCAACATCAGGCAAAGTGATGTTGTGGGGTCCGATACTTAATTGGGAATTAAAGCTCACTTATATTTACATTTAAAAATCATAGTACCCGCAGATCTCATTGTGTACGGATCTCACTACTAACGGATATGAAATCCCAGGTCATGCTCACATGGGCCCATAGGTTAAGATGGGGCTGTGTTGCATTTTGAAAATTGTCACATTTCCCCTTCCCCCATATTTTACTTGAAAGATTTAATTCTTCAGAGCTGTCTTTGGCCACTTTTAATACTTGTCATGGGCAGAGGCACTGACGTGAAGAAAAGATTGTGGGGGGGGGGGTTGAAAGTTTCTGGTCGTCCCGAATATACCAGACTCAATCGTGTACGCAAAAGGGGGCGGGAATTACATTGCATTATTTTTTCCCTAAATTATTGGGGGGGGGGAGGCAGCAGCAGCCCCCTAACAATATCTTTTGTTGGTGGGCCCTCAACCACTAGTTTCCCTGATCAAAATAAATATTTTGTCAAACATGTTTTTATTCTGGAAATTATCTTACGACCCCCCCCCCCCCCCTCCTCCCAGGATCGCAACCCATACTTTGAACCCCTGATATACTGTATTCGTCGTTGCTAATGCTCTCTTGGTAAGTTCCACTGTTCTCTCCCCGACAAGGCACAATACATCCATCATATGGAGTATATATGCACAGGTCTATACATTTATAATATTCCAGGGACATATGTAAATGTTATAAATTTGCAATATATGAACAAAATTTATCAAACTTACCAAATGGTTTGTGATTATGCATATTTACCGGATTTATCATATTTATCGTAACATATACATAGAGCAGGGATGTACATAAATAGAGAGCAGTTGTTGAGAGCGGACCGCAACTAATACTTTGTAAGCTGGGGAAAACACGCATTTTGGCACTTCCCTCGTGTATTGTAAAAAAGAGTAGTTAAAGGGGGAATTTCGTGCCCTCTGAAGTCTAGTGACCGGAACGCTAGACCCGCTTGTTCCCCCTTAATTGTGACACAGGTTGAGGGAGAATAAATTAAAATAGTATAATAATCACTTATTTTTAACAATTACAACTGTCACGTTTGACAAACTGTTATCAAAAAGGATTTTTCTCGGTATATCTAATAATATCTACAAAGAAAGAAGTAAACGAAAAACTAAGATTGTTTAGACAGAGTGCCTGTTATCGTATTATATCAACAGCTTGAAAATTTTTTTACTCTCATTTTATTAATTTTTTTTTTTCATTCGTAGTTTTTCAAAAGTAGTTTCATAACTCTGCAACATGACCACAAGTCACTACTGATACTGCAGTTTGTCATAACTTATTTAACACACCAATTCTAGACGATTATGTAAACATATATATAAGCCTCTCTTGATAATATAAATCTCACCATACACACAACATATTATTTCAGGTTTTTTGAAATAAAACACGTAATTTCATTTCATAGGATTAAAGAATGGTAGCTCTGACTCTAGAATAATGCCATCATCTGAACGATATCAAAAAAAGCGATCTGCAGATTTTGTAGACTGCTTCAAAATGCCGAAAAATTTCATCTTTTTTTTGAAAATAAATCTACATCATCAGAACAGAATCTACAGAACCAATCAACTAACACGGTTGTTTCAATTGTATCTACCCCTGTTGCTTCTAGTTGTCTTCAAACAAGAAGTAATATCTCTGTTTTGCACATGTTATGCAATATTTGCTCCATTTTCTTCTCTAGTATATCATATCATTAATATTGAAGTCAATGGGACTTATAACTCAACTTCCACACTCCTTGTGGCATGGAGCTTATATAGCCATGGTGAATGAATCTAGTTTTTGTTTTGTTCTGCTTGCTACCGATGGTGAATCATGAAAATAGTTTTTTTGTTCCTTTGGATATCAGTATGAAATAAATGTAATAATTTCGATTAATTAATATTATTAATAGAGAGTATTAATTTAAAAAGTTGAATCATTAGCAAAATTTACAGTTATAATTAATTAATGAGTTTAATAATTAATAACTTTATTAGTCAATATTTTAATAATTAATAACTTTATTAGTCAATATTTTAATAATTAATAACTTTATTAGTCAATATTTTAATAACTTATTAATATTTTTATTAAAATTTGAAATTTTCGAATGCTATATCATTTGTACGAACACACTGGAACTTATTCTGCTTCGAGTGCCCTTTTTTCCTAGTGCCCCACCAGTCCAAATTTCTTATAAAATGGCATGGTTCACGGATCATGATTGCGGAAACTTTATAAGTCAGTAATACAATAAGCTAGTTACCCATTGTTCCTATGGTACTTTCGCAAGTTCAGCTTGGTACTTGAAGTACTGTAAGTACAGACTTAAATCTCTGTCATCCGCATCGAACTTCTGTATCATCTTCGTCAAATCGCATGATACGATGCAGTGACTTTCGGTGCCGTCATCAATATTTCGCGACGCCACTCATTATCCGAAGATGCTTCAATTCGAACTGTCACTGCTCGAGGAGTCCTCTTCATAATTCTTCGACTTGACGATTGTAGCATATTGTTATGCTACATTCCCGTGATTCAAGGATCCAAACAATTCAACAGATAATAAGTAAACTAGGCAAGTTCCAGATCAAAACATTTATTGCTACAATGTACTTAGAATAGGTTGCACGTTACAGTTCAAATGAATAAATGTTAATTCTGAAATCGACAACACTGATTCGCAAAACGACAAAAATAAGTCTCACCCAAATACAGTCGAGGATCAGTTCCTATCAGTGTAACATCGTTGAACAACTCGTTTGTCTGTCCTTCATCGAGAACGAAGGGTCCCTTTTTTTCAGGTGAGGCGGACGATGTTGACCATTAGAGGAAATTCACCTCTGGAACCTATAGGAGTCGGAGCACCATTTGAAAGTTGCACCACTTGTAGAACTCGCAGAATCCACACCAATCGGCGAAACATGCTGTCGACCATCGGCACTACGTTGAAGACATAAGTGCAGGTTGCCTTATGATTGTAGGATCACCCGACCCTTTTCAAGGAATCTCATTCTATCTGACTAAGGGCCATTCAAGTATTACGTCATCATCAATGGGGGGATGGGGGGGGGGAAAGAGAGGGTTTCCAGTTTGCTGACTTTTGATGACAAGGGGAGAGGGGGGTTTGGAAAATGCTTACGTCATCAACCACCCTTTATGAAAATATAAAATATTTTTAATAGCATCTTACTCGATGCACCAAAAACCAGAAAAATGTTTCGATGGTTTGTGGCCACTCAGGGCTGATCTTACACCAAGTGGCGCCCGGTGCAAAAACAGTAGTCAGTGTCCCCCCCCCCCCCCATTCGCGAATCGTGTCTGAGGAGGTAATTTTTGCTAGTCCCGTAAAATACGGGACAGATTTATTCTACCATATCAGACTCTTGGTGTGGTGATCGTGCCCATCAACCCCCCCCCCCCCCCCACCTCTTGGTTGGATATAAACCAGCTGAGGGACCGCGATGCATATGTGAGTCAAAACTCTAGTGTACCAAAAGGGGCAGCAACTCACATATGCGTTCATCAAAAATGGTTTCGAAAGTGCCAGGAACGCACATCTGCATCGGAGAAAACCAGTTCCTTCCCCCCCCATATCTTTTGTATTGCACCGGACACTAATACTGCCATGTCATACGCCCCTTTCCTTTCTCCATTTTTAATCTTTCAGACTGCCCCTCACTTGAAGATCTCTAAAATTAAAGGACACTGTTAAAGAAGAGTTGTGGGACACATGTACCTTCCTGCACATTGATAACATAAACACTCATACATAGACGAACAGAAATGGACAATTGAGTGTGTTGTTTGACATCGGTTTTCTTCGAGGATTATCAGGAAGACTACTTTGGGTTGGGGAGGTATTAGGAACTCAGCAGTGAAATAGAAGCATTCTTAGATATCAGATAATTCCCGTCAACAAAGGGAAACAGATTTTCTTGTAAAAGGCGTTGATAGACTGTAGCATATTTTATTCTGTCAATTTATCAGTGTCGCCAATTTTTATTAAACGTTGTGTTTATCATAGAAATTTTATGCAACCATTCAATAATTGTGTGTTGCGATTGAAAATTAAATACCTATAGAAGAGCAATAAAATCATGAGCGGAAACAGGGGGGACTGGTCGCCTCTACCAAGTAGCGTACGCAGGATCAACTTTCGGGAGAGGCATAAAAGAATTCGAGGGGGGGGGGCACAAAAATTTTCTTCCTGAGAAATTCTGAGTTACTGCCCTTCAAAAAGCATTTATATTAACAGAAATTGATAAATATAACATATAAAGAGTATTTTCTTTTGATATTTCAATTTTTTTACATAAATCTGTTGAAACTTTCATAGGCGGCCAACCCTATTCTCTGGCCAACTTATCTTTGCGGCAAGTTTTTCTCGGAAAGGGAAATAGGCTCCATAGACATAATACAAAAATAACCCCTATTTCGTGGCCACCTATGCGATCAGCAGCCAACCTGTCGTCTTAGAGGAGTTTCACTGTATAATTTCTTTTTTCTAATTTTTAATGGGCTTGGGGGGGGGGTCAGTGCACGGGCCCAGCCTACCTGCCCCTACCGCCCTCCGTTTCCCCAAAAATAAATCTGTATTATCATAGGCGGGGAGTGGAGGAGGAAAATCCACCCACCCCCCTCGTTCGAAGCGCCTGCATCCGCTTATGAATGAAATACAGTGTGAATCCCCTCTCTTGCTGACACCCTGCGGAACAAAACAACTTGTCCGTAAAAGAGGAGCGACCGTAAAGAAGGAGTTTTTCGTTTGCGATTGAGAAATTACTTTTTGAAAACAAAATTCATCATTTGAACCATCGGTGACAAAGGGTCCATAGGTGGATCCTTTGATCTCAGATTTATTTTTCTTGTAATCTTGCACATAGTCATGAGCAGAGATTCGGAAGTTCACGGGGGGGGGGGGGGGGTTCAACATAATTTTTAGGACTTTATTCAGGTTTATTAGCTTTGCTTTGAGATAAGTAGACCATTTTTCAAATACAGATAAATACCCTGTATTACCTGTACAAAATACATTCCTATTCATTGTTCTTCCACAGCAAGTTGGAATTCTTTTTTTTCCCCCTCCTTTTATTGTTAGCTAAAATTGTTTCTTTCCTATGTCAAAAACGGTTATTCAGTTGCCTATAATCAATTGACTGCTTCATCACCTTCATTTTCACTTGCGACAATATTGAAACAAGGTAAAAAAAGTGAGCGACAGAGAAGAGCTTTTATCAAGCTCAGAAAATGAATCATCTAAAAAAATCATCCGTTTCTTAGTCGGAAGAGGAACACATAAATGATGTAATATGGGCTGGTGCAAACTTCATGCAAGAAATCTTCGAGAAATATGTGAGAATATTATTAATATTGCAAATGTGCCGCTAGTTCTCAATACCTTGCAATGCGGAACATTTTTCTTTATTTTTATGGGCACTTTTTCTCATTTTTTTTATTTTTCTACTATTGGTTCAATTCACAAATTTAATAATTGCTACTTCAGGAGTCTTGCTTATATTCATTATAATTTTCAAGTACTTTGTTTATCCCACATCTGTATGTTAGAGAAAATACTTCATTAAAAAGCTATCAAAATTCATTTTGTGAATGGTATGAACTCATGTGTATATGTTGCAGTAAATATGAAAAATCAGTGATTACCCATAATCGCCAGTTATTAAACGTAATCACCAATTGTGTCGGTATAAAGTAAATTAATTTTCCGACATTTATCACTTTTATCAGTGATTATGCATAATTCCCAAATGTAGTTGATAAATAATATAAATATAGAACAAATCATGCAGAAATATCCCCGAATTCAACCACTCATCAGTTTTTATCGCACTTGATGGGATGAATTAAATTAAATGAAAATAATGTTATAATGATAAAAACATATAAATTATTATCAATCTTGTAATGTTAGCTATCGTTAGAATGTTACCTTTAGAATGTTGGAATTACCTTTTGGGTGAGACAATATACTAGGGAAAACAACGTGAGCATACCAAAAATTAGAAGAGAACAACAGCTAGATGCGTTTCGGAACTGTATGAAGTTCCTCCTTCAGTAGCAGAGACAAATAGTGGAAAGACAAAATTTACTTATTTTTTTACTTTTTTTAGCCGTAACACAAATCCAACAGAATGATCAACTTTAGAAGCCTTATATTTGAATCTGAAAGCGCCTATTAAATACCAATACAAATGCCTATAAAAAAAGTTTGTACACACCTATACAAAGAAAATGTTCGATTTTCATTATTTGTGAAATTAGTGGAACAGCAAATATAAGGTATATTTATCATTTAGATGGATTGTATTACCCATTTCTGAAGCCGATGCGATAAGAACCCCTAAAATAGATTGATGATCTAAAAAAAATCAAGCTTTTAAAAGTATGTGTCCGAAACTTTCTTAACTGCCAAAGGGGTTTGTTCGGTCAGAGACTGCATTATAGGAGCTAATTGTGGATCTGTCTTTTGCAATTCTCAAATACGCTTTTGCCACTGCTCCTTTGTATCTACGGCGATTATATGCGCTACTTGTCGAGAAAGAGCATCCGCTACCAGATTTTGACTTCCCGCTTTATGGGTAACATCAAAGCTGTATTCACCAAGACTCAGAGCCCACCGGGCTAATCGGGGGTTACCAGTCTTCAAAGACAAAGGGTATTTCAATGGTTTGTGGTCTGATTCCACCGTGAAGTGTCTGCCTATAAGGTATGAGCGGAAATAATTGATACCCTCCATGATTGCTAATAGATCCAATTCAATAGCCGGGTAATTTTTCTCTGGAGGTTTCAGTTTCCTTGACATAAATGCTATTGGTCTAGGACCTTCTTCGTGTATTTGATATAAATATTCAGAAATGACTATTTTAGAAACATCTCATCCGAGATAAAAGTGTTCATCAAATTTTGGATATGCTAAAACGGGAGGACTGATTAGCGCAGCTTTTAAATGCTGTAAGGCATTCTGCTCAACTTCAGTCCATCGGAAGTTTTAGGGGCTGGGAAATCAACAATGGCTTTCACATTATCGTCATATGGTTGAATGCCCTGTGACCCAATAATATGGCCCAAATACTAGTATCTCGGCACAAAAGAACTCGCATTTCTGAGGTGCTAATTGTAAATTATATTTGCGCAACATTTCAAAAACCTTGTGGAGTTGAGTAAGAGCTCTTCAGCAGTTTTTGATGCTATAAGCACGCAGTCGATAAAACAAAATATTTTATCATCATGGAGTTCGGAAATTTCATCAGCGATTCGCTGAAATGCTGAAGGGACAGTTTTTAATCCCATCGGCACAGTGTTAAATTGGAAAACACCCTCTTCGTTCCAAAACGCTAACTTTGGTCTATCTTCTGGTGCAACATCTAGTTGATAATATGAAGACGTCAGGTCTAAACTACTAAAAATTTGTGCACCATCGAGTTGTGCTAATATGTCTTGAAGTAATGGTAGAGCATAACTATCATTTTCAATTGCCATATTTGTGCGTCGCAAATCCACACACATCCTATATCCATCTTGTTTTTTTTCACCATCAAAGTCGGAGCTGGGCAAGAGCTTACGCATTTCGATATAATATCTGCTTCTAACATTTCATTTATTTGACGTTTTAGTTCCCCTCTGAGGGCATAAGGTGTACGATATTTTGGTGATGGCTGAATAGGTTGACCGTTCCAAGGAATTTTGTGGGTTGCTAAAGATGTGCGACCCAACTTCGTAATGTCTCGGCAAAAATATCACTATATTGCTTAAGAAGTGCTTCTAACTGAACGCTAAGCTCCCCAGGCACATAGCCTAAATTGAAATCTTTTCCAGATAAGTGGGGGTAAATTCTTGTTTGTCAAGGGCACTGGTTCTTCCAAACAATTTTTATCCTCATCAAAAGCTTGAGCAGTTCCTAATTTCATACTTTTATTTAAGTGAAGGGGTACCTCAGACATATTAGAAATTAACACATTAACTTTTCCTTGGTCATCTACTGTGCCTACCGAATGGGCAATTCTATCACTATTTTGTTGTTCTACCGACTGGGAACTCTGTCGTGGCTACTGAAATGACCTTTTGTGTACGAGCAGGAACTCCCAATTTCTTTGTCAACGTTAATGTTTTGACAACTTCTTTCCGATCCAACAATGTAGCCATAACATTTTTATTACATAGTATACCTTTCTCCGAATCTAACGAAAATTTGCCATTCTTTAAAAAATCATAACCTAAAATTGCTTCGTACTCGTTACTTTAACTATTTTCAGCGACATATACCTTTTGATTAACGCTAAAGTTATTCAAACAGATCGGTACAATATAGCATGCCTTATAATTAAGGGTTTTCCCCGTAACACCCTTTATTTGAATATCATTATTATCTATCTTTACGCCTTCTTTACCCTTAAGTAATTTATTCATAAGAGTACTTGTAATCAGAGAAATAGAGGCACCCGAGTCACACAATGCTGAAAACGTTTCATCATAAGCATTTACTTTTATAATAGGAAGGGAAAAAACCTGTACATTTGAAGACGTTGCGTGACAAGTCGGAACTGAACGGCGAGCTACTGGATTTTCCCCACTTGATTGTCAATTGTTTGTCTGAGGTCCCAGCTGCTCTCAGCATCTGGGGCTGATACTCAAGATACCAATTAATACCACTCAATTGTTCAACCCTTGTCCTCAGGTCGGAGTAAAAGATTATTTATTTACAACTATAACCAATAATGTACATATGAGGATGTTTTTATAAATCTTATAAATCAGTTACTTATAATCAGGATACTTATAAATCAGTACATATTTTTTATGCTACTACTTCTTGAGTGAGAGAGGAATGGAGAAAGCAATAGGTCAAGACTTACCCCAGGCTTTCGTCATCTTCCGCTCCTTTCACTTCTCCCCAAAAACCGGACAACCACCTCTCATCAAGACCCAGTTCGTTCTGCCTCTTTCAACCACCTTCTCTCGTCCAATTTCTTCCTGTTCCCTCTCATTGGTTCCGTCTCCTAAACGTCGCACCCCATCCCCTTTGGGTCCCAGTCTAGCATCCCCTACTGGAATCTCGCTGCTGCCCCGATGTCTACATACCAATGATAAAATCCATCTGCCACTCCTTCTCAAGATACCACTGCCCAAAGGGCAGGGTCATTTCTGAGAATCTGCAAAAGGCATTGAAAGTAACACCTGTGCATATAGGTGCCTCACCTATTTCTATACATGATATCTGAATAAAAGTCAGACCCAATTCCCAGACTGTCTAGTGTCGTAAATAAAATTATATTCTAAAAGGCTTCATTAATATTTAATGATTAGGGTGAATTAAATATTAATAATTCTTCAAATTAATGCAACAAGTTAGTGAGTAGCTTGTTACACCCTTGTGCATCAAACAAATAATTTATTTCTCAAAACAAGTTCAATACAAAGATTTAGGGGAAAGTGCCCGAAACCTATCCCCTGCCATAAACCCTCTAATTTGCATGTACAGAGCTGCTATCTTGCGAAAGTGCTAGAAAACTCTTCAGACCTATTCAGTTGACTACTTGCAGTGATACAGTTGCTTTGCTTTCTTCATTCACTCTCTAATTTTTCAAAAATAGTTTTTGTTATAACTTGCTAGGGGCCATTCAAGTATTACGTAAGCAGATTTTTAGCTATTTTTGCCCCCCCCCCCCCCCGTCATCAAAAGTCAGCAAATCCGAATCCCCCCCCCCCATGCAGACGTAATACTTGAATGACCCCTTACAGTGTGAAACATTAGGGGAGATAGACTTGGAAGTCTGGGGGGCAAGGTCATTATTGCTGGGGTGGGGGCACAATGATGATGATGGCAATTCATATATGGGTCATTCCCAAAAAAAGTGTTCAAACTGTTTCCGAGACTATATATAGTTTTTATAGTTATATATTTTTAATCCGTCCCGAATTTTTTTTTTTTTAATGTAGTGGTTTTTCCTATTTTTTAGTCAAACTTTTCTTGAATTTGTTATTTAATCAGGAACGTTGATACAGGTAATTTTCAACGGATTGATTGAATGCAATATTATCATATAGAAGTTCCGAAAAGAAGTCCCCCCCCCCCCAATAGGTATTTATAGGCGTTTTGGTTATGGTATTACCATCGAAATTCAACTTTCATTCACTCAAAAACTAGAGCCGATCTGATAAAACCAATGTCAGATTCAGAATCAGTGCTCCAAAAACCAATACCTTCTAGAGCAGAAGGCCTGACCCCGAGATTCGTGACGTCATCGAATTCCGTCCTAGAATCGTCTTCCCTGTAAGATCGTTTTCCAGCAGCACCACACACTGTAGCGCCGTTATATATATTTTTTTTTTGACCCACCCCGCTGTAATAGATATTTTTTTCTTATAAAAAAAAGGTTGAATTACCTAAGAATTTAGCACTCGAATGGACGAGTTTATACTTATAATTCAACATTATTTTCAAGTATCAATTAGAGCCAGAGTTTTTACGAAAACTTGACAATATTTGAATTACCATTTGACATCAAAATTTCCCCAAGAGAATTTTTCGGAATTTCATTTCTGTTGATTTTAACCAAAAAAATATCCATTGAATACCAAAATTCAAGTATATGTAAAATATCCTTTATTTTTCATTAAGATAGACATATGCAATATTCACTATATATTTTGTCATTTAAAAAATATATACAGTATATACAAACTTTTCACGTAATGTGTATTTTATTGAAAGGAAGAAAAAAGAACGAATGAACAAATATGCTTTGCTCCTTCCAGAAAATTTCAATGAAAACTATGGATTAGATATAGATTGTATGATTCTCATTCGTACACAAATTCATAACATTCAAGTAGTAAAAATCCATTTCAAAAATAGTTTTTTTCTTCAATATATGTCACCAGTTTCTTCTTTGCATAAAATTGTTTTATTATTTATAACTTCTCTTAAACATTCATTTTTATTCGAAGATTCTTTAGAAATAAGCCAGAAAAAAAACAAACCAAGAATACGTAGATTAATTTTGAGGTTTGTTATGAAGCAAAGTGTGATCTATGTTCAAGATTATAAATAACATCAGGTTCATATTTTATTTAGGCTGGGGAGAAAAAATTCTATCCAATGTTTTTCACTACACACATGGAATTACACAAGAAATAAAACTTGCTAGAATTGAAAAACAATCTTTAATTGAACATTTGCATTAAACATGAATTCAACATCATTTTTCAGTTTCTCAGTCACAACGTCATTATATAGAACATAACTAACAACTACAGGAGTTGACACGACAAACCCCTTTAACCAAATTTCGTATGATTATGAAACTTCCATCTTCACACATAACACATAACCATCACACATAAACACATTTCTTTTTCAGTACTTAAATGCTCAGAGTGGAAAGAGTATCTAAGTTTTTTCATGAAAGCATGTGAGCAATATATATATATTCAGAACTTGATGGCAATTTTCTGTGAACGACTAAAATCATAACCACCATCATTTATGTATAACTTTTTTTTAAAAAAAAAAGGGAGGTGTAAAATGTACCAGTAATGAGACACTTATTTCAAAGATTTAAAAATAAAAAATGAATTTAAAGGTGAATTTGAAATTTTGAGCTGATAATGATGGATAAATGTTTGACTGATATTGAAAAGTAATTGAGTAAATATTATTTCAAGTTTCGGAGCTAATTAATTAAATGTTAAGTGGCCCATTACTTATACATTTACCGAACTTGATCAAAACAATCAAGTTTCCTCTTTGCACATTTTTCATTCCTAATTTTCCCTTTTTTCTTTGTCACCAAATCATTTTTATTCATACACAGATTTTTGAGTAAAATATTAGATGAAATCCATAAAAAATTTTTGAGCAATATCAGCTTCCCTGTGACAACTACAACATTCATATACATTTCCTAAAATTTCAAACTCTTCCAAGGTGGTAAAAGCTGTGTTTACAAGAACTTCTCTATGCTTACTCTGATTATTATATATCATTTATTACTATATATGATATGATTATTACTATGATTATCTGATTACTGTGATTACTTTGATAAATTCAGCAGTATCAGTAAAATGAGGGATATTTCTGTCTGGACCCAATATATTTAAAGCCTCGCAAACAAACTAATTGAAGACTGAGTACAAGTTTGATGTTTGTCTCTCTAAATTAAAAGGTCTGAGATTTTCATGTTAGCCCTCTTGCATATGAGACAACATTTGCAGAGTCTGTCATACAGTTGTTTCACTGATGCAAAAGATGCTGTACAAAAATTGTCAACTGAAACATCAAAGTTCAGGTAAAAATAGCACTTGCCATCATTTCTTTGATTCAACCAGTTATTTCTGATATTTTTTAACAAATACACACTATAACAAAAAATAGTGGTCTCGATGGACACCGAGGCTGGGGATACATATATAAATTCTTATGTGGCTTTGTGAACAAGCTCATTGCTTTTCTATTGATAGCATTGTTATCAGTGACAACACCAATAACTGTGAAACCAATATTTTCTAAACCTAAAATAACTTAAGATAACATTACGTAACAATACGTGATTTATCTTGAACACAGGTAAAATATGCACAACTTCTTTAAAAGGGGACATTAGGCTGGAAACTATAAACACAAAAGCACTCTTCGCAGCTTCTTCTGTGTTGAAGGCCATGCCAACAACAGAACCTCCCTTATAATCAAAATAAGGTTTTATGTAAATTTCGTCAACAAGAAAAATAACTTTATCTGCATCAGAAATATATTTTGCTCTGACTTTTATGTACATCAAGAAATTTTGACTCACCTCCTCGGTTGGTGAAACTGGTAGTCGCTGACTAATTTTCCTCAAAGTTGATGGATGAGGCAGTATTATTTTATTGCTAGATCTTATAAATTTGTACACTTGTGGCGAAATTGAATGTAACAGAGTAGCAAATATATGATGTCATTAGAGTATTTAAAGTTGTTTTTTGCACAACGACTAATCTTAATTTGTTCCTCTATAAAATTTATCAGTAATTCATTTTCACCAGTCTTCAAAGAAGACAGAGCATCATTGAAGAAATCGATTTTAGAGGAATTTTTTCCTCACACATAGGATTCATACTTTTAAGTGTGTCTAATATATCAATTAAGTCATTGAAATTTGTGAACTTATATGGGAGGGTAAATTTTGTAATTCTTTTCAATGCAATACTTTTTAGATAAACAGAAACATTAAGATTACTTACAACCACTGAATGCGAAATCTGTGGGTATGGTTGTATATCCAAATGATAAACACAAAATTTTTCACTGATTCGACACTTCATAAAAATTGTCAAGACCAAATGTTTCAACACATCACTGTAGATCTTCCATACTGCTGATTTGTCTCTGCTGAGAAAATGTTGCTGCATCAGTCACACTTTCCTCAAGGGCCGTTTTTAAGCGTTCATTCTTTCAGTGTTTTTTGTAGTTTGGAGATAACCTTCCTTTAATAGGAAGTGTCATAGAAGTTGATGGATATCCTTCGAAGAGTCACGGCACAGCGTTCTTTCTTCTCTTAATTATCAACGGAGCTGTTAAAGTATTACCACTGTTACTGTCAAAAGCTGAAGATTCTGTTAACAAATCCATGGCCAGAAAATGCAGTTCACATACCTAGACATAAAATAAGCATAATCAGACTGATGGCTATTGGTAATAACATGAAATTAATTTAGTCTCTGACCATTACTTGTTCTCCATAAGAGATGGGACAAATAATCTGCTGCTAAATTATATATAATATACTATTATTATAACTAGTTAAATACTAGTTCATAAATTATATGGTGCATTACTAGTTAGGAGTAAATAATGATTTACATTTCCTTGATTGGATATGAAATTGTAATTAATTAAAAACAAAAATCATTTGGTAATATTAATGTACTATGATGTATCATTGTCAAATTTTGTCAGTATCATGGCAATATCTCCCAATTACCAGTTTTACAATATCTATTGAAATAAAAAAATTCCATACTTAAAATTCAATATTTAAAATTACCAATAATTTCATTTCTTAATTAAAAACACTAATTTCATTTACAATTGTGATGAATTTTAAGGAAATTAATATTCGGCCACGAAATATTTGCTATCTGGCCAAAACATTATCTGAATATTTGGTACTCGGTTATTCCGCCGAATCACTATTTGTCCCATCTCTTCTTAATATCGGAGTTGATTTTTTTGCATTCCGTTGTTTTTTTCTTTAATTTTTCTTAAAGAATAAAACAATATAATGTTTACGAAATGAGCACTTACACTACTGCGATCATTCGGTACGAAGTCCTTTCTTTGGATGGAATTCAACCACTTCTTCTTCAGATCTTCACATTTCGGAAAATAAAATACAGATACTTTTGGGTCAGACATATTTCTATAAAAAAATATCTAATCGACGACCACGTGCCTTCGTTAATGGCGATTTCTTGGGAGAAGCAGAGCGTGGATCGGGGGAGAATGCCGAGAAGAAGAAATTCTCTTTCTCGTTTAAGCCGGAGTGTGGTGACGTCACAGCATCGAAAATATCTCGGGCGAAGGCCTTCTCTCTAGAAGGTATTGCAAAAACACCCTAAAATCATGGAAATATCCTTGAGTTGAATAGTGTGAATCAACAGAAAAATTCGAAACCAAAAATTATTTTGAATGCGTCAATTCGTAATGTAATAAGTTTGATTAAATGTTTCTGATTGAATCATTATTTTACTGTTTCCACTAAGTCGCATCCTAGTCAAGCTACCATTTTTACATCCCTCGAAGCTTTTTACAAGTAACAGTTTCGATGAAAATTTAAAAAAAAAACCAAAATTAAATACTGTCGTTTTATTGATAAACATTGTAATCTGATTAAAACAACGTAAAATAATGATCTCGCAGTAAACACGTACGCACTGTATGCACTTTCCTTCAGAAAATAAGACTTATAGTGAATGTAAAAAAATTTCACATTTTGGCAAAAAGTATTGATTTGGTTAAAAAAAAATTTCAAGTAGATCTCTCAGAAAAATGGAAAACCCTTTTCTGTATTAGTTTTTTACAAGGAATCGTGTGTAATTATTGGGCGGTCAACAGTTACCACCCTGTATATATTAACTAATTATTATACATAATATAACTAATAAATATAAGCAACTAAAATAAATGTGTACATAATAACTGGAGGGGGGAAGGAATTGGGATACCTTTGATGAAAATCCAAAATTTGTGTTTCAATTTTTTTTTTTGGCCTAGGAAAATTTGGCCGATTTTTTTTTTGGCCTTTCCTAGGCCACTTGCAGCACGATTAGGTATGGATTTGAGTTACTAACAAAATACTTTAATTTAGTAATATAACTGGGTTTAGTTTTTTTTTACATTCATTGCTAAGTATTCTATTGGTACAAAAAAGAGCTTCAAAGACACCCATAGACAATGAGGAATTAACATGTGTAACTAATTTAAAACAAATGTAATTAAGTTAAGCAAATTATATGCGGTATTTACTAATAAATCAGTCTATAATTTCTGATTGATTTTTCATTTCAGAAAACCTTAGCTCCAATAATAAATTTAAAGCATATTATTCTGATCATCATCTTCCGATTCATATAAATCCTTTTTGAGCAATTTCCAGCTAGAATGATTTTCTTCCCCCATGGTCCACAACTGTGGTCTACCACCATTCAACTTCCACATACAGTATTTCACATCTTAATATGGGAACTATGTCAGATTTGTATTGTCCTTGCAATTTTTAAAAAATAATCTTTTTCGCACTTTCATCTCGAATTTTGCGACCCTCCAGAGTTAACAAACATTCCATCCCCTCCTTTTTTTTGGATCAAGAATTTTTTTTCGCTCTTTCATCTTGGATGTAGCGCCCCTCCCGGAGCGGCACCCCGTGTGAGTCACGTATCCCAAGAGCCGCTTCTACGTCGTGGCAACGGAATTTTTTTTCAAAGGATAGCCAACTGAAAGTTGGAAAACTTCAGAAAATCGTATTTAGTCTGCGCATTAGCGGGTCCGAAACCTGGATTTTCGTGACGTGAAACTCACGACCGCATAGCGGCTTGTGCTTGATGACACTGGATATTTATAATAGAGTTTTTACAGATTTCATTTTCTTTTGCTCCAATGATCTCGGAAAAATTGTATTACGATTCGAAAGGACGATTCTTCAAAAAATCGCATTTGAAATCTCGTGAAAACGAAGCAAATTTACGCAACAAATACGCTGTCTGACGTGGGTGGGTAGCCGTGAACAGACCGTAATTTCCGATACATAACCCGCAGGAGGAAAACCCTCAGAAATGAGAAAATTCGATATAATAGTCGCTCTCATTCCGGGACGCAACTTGATATTTCGTCAGCCTCATTCGTTTTTAAGGTGACGACACGTCATCATGATCATGATGGAGGAGGAAAACTAAAATTAATTGGTACACGGGGTTTCTCCCCCCTCCGTATTTTTTTCCCTTAAAACTCAGAAAGTACACGTCCCACGGGAAGTGTGAACAAAATTTTTATGCATCCTTTCCCGAAATTCCGGGTATTTGACGTGCAATAGCGTGTCGGCGGTATCTGCTGAGGAAAGGATTATCATCTATAGTAAAGGATTCAGACAACAGGTTTTTTGCATGTAGGCGCTTGAGGGTGCGCTCAACAAGTAACGCTCCTAGATGAGGTTGATCGTCCCTGTTAACCCCCCACCCTCCTCTGGAACCGTACCGAAAGTAGCTTAACATTGTTCGCCAACAAAAATTTCACTTCTGAATTTTTGCACATGCGCATCAAATGACCGATTTGACCATTAAGAGGCCGAATCAAAGCCGCTTGAAAGTTACTCTTAATGTAGCTTTGGGCCGAATTGACACTCGCGATTTGGTGAACTCGATCTTTTATTTATTCGCCAAATGAAATATTTTGTCCTGGTTTGGACACTGAGCTATAAGTAAACTGGAGTGAAGACTTCCTATACAATAACACAGACGTGCGCAAGCCGACGCGGAGGAATACGAAAGTGGGCGTGACGGAGCGAGACGGGCAAAACATTGCTATTTCAGCATGTAAACAATAGGGGAAACTTCCATCTCGAGTGTTTTTTTCAGTTGTTTTCATATTATTTCATTAGTATAGTCATCCATATGTACATACACAAATGCTGATATCATGTTCTGCCTATAATTGCACCAACCGATGGGGAAAACAGAAGAAAGATGGAAATAAACTTCGGTTTCATAGGTGAGTGCACGTGGTTTTATATTAAAAGATGCATTAACTTTTATACTATAATTGTAAAATTAAACGCATGTAGTTTTCATTTCACGTTCAATTTCTGTTTAATGAGCATAATTCAAAATAACAAATTAATATCACATGAACTTCAAAAATATTTTTTGAAATCATGTAGAAATTGCTTATTACTGTTGGGGTTATAATTTTTATTACAGAAATACTGACGAAATATGCTTCATATGCATTTATGTCCGAAAAAACTGATAATGCCTTAAAGAACTAACATTAATATCCGGTGTAAATATCAAAGAAACAAATGACCTAAACTTTTCTATTTCTGGTAAAAATAATTTTGGGAAAATAATGTGCAGACCTGCCAACTCTCCCGATTTAGGCAGGAGACTCCGGTTTTTTCATCCTTCCTCCCGCTCTCCGGATTTGTTAAAATTTCTCCGGATTTTGGCAGAAAATTAGATTTTACGCGAGCTTTCACGTTGTTGTGGCGTCAATAATTACCTTCGTCGTTAGGGAAAACACCCATAAAGAACAGTTGTAGTCATTTCCATCGAGCAGCCGTAAAAAAAGTCTCTGTGACTGCATTTAAGCAACTGGCAAAGACGCAACTTTGTTTTCGTAGCATTTATCGGCAATCATTAATCAGGGGCATGACCTTGGTTGCCGAAATTCCTGTATAATCGTTATTGTATTCCATTAACAGCCGTGCGGTAAACACTCTTAATTTCTGGGAGCAGTCGACAATGATTAATATTTTTTTCCTTTTAATGTAGAAAAACCAGCTGCAGGGAGAGGGCCTTGCTGTAGCCAAAAACCCTGCTAAAACAAAACCATTGATTGATTGAACAAGTTTTTTCGCCCGCCGCTTTGTAATTTGAATTTTTTTTAATCGTTTCTTCCGATTAAACATCTTCAGAAAGAAAATATAAAACTTTAAGCTATATACAGCTAAATATAAAGCTTTTAAGAATTCATATACCCAAGATTATCAATCACTGATAGCATCCACGAAAGGAAACACTTGGGTTTTCAGGGTTGTTTGGTTTAAACCACGTTGGTTTAAACCAAGTGGTTTTTTTTCAAAAAATCAAATAAAAGTTGCCTAAATATAATTTTTTTCCTTGAAAAATATCATATTGGTTAATTATTAGCCAAAATGTTTCATTTTTACCACATTTTATATCCTTGGGGTACATTCTGATGGTATATCTTTAAATATTTAGAAGACACCAACGAATAAGGCAAATACACAACAAAAAATAAAAGTCCTAATGTATTTCAACACCAATGGGTGCCGTCTTCAGAGGAAAAATTTAACCACTAGTTTCGCTGACCGAGTTTCCCATTTGGGTTGAATACCAAATCTTCACGCTCGGTTGCTCAGCGGAAGAAGTACGTCTGTTCACTTCAAACGTCGGGGTCAGAATGAAGCTGTGAGCCTGCGTGAGATACTAATGCAGCGTCCTGATTGGACCTTTGCGGAATAGTACTATCCGATTGGTCCATTCGAATTTTCTTGTAATTCCCGCTCAAAATGAATTTAAGCCATGGTGTTGCGATCGGGGGTGTAGATTTATTATCGTTCACAAGTATATTTTTGAAGGCCCGAATATATGTGCCTTCATAGAAATCTAGATCAACTGTGGACTTGACTTTGTGAAAAACTCTCGCTTCTTGAAATTTGAATTTGTGGCCTTCTTGCCAACAGTGAGCGGCGATGGTCGATTTTTCACATTCCTGATTCTTAACACAGCGAGCGTGTTCATTTAATCTTGCTTTTATGGGTCTCCTTGTCTGTCCTATATAACCAAGAGAGCAATCACCACATGGAATGTAATAAATGCCCCATTGTTTATTCTGCGGTATAGCATCCTTAGGGGGCATGAAACCAAACTTTTTAGTGGGCACATCTATGGTTGTTAGATTAAACTTTTTAAGAATCGGTTTGATCTTAGGTGAGAGTATTGGATCGTAGGATATGACTACACTTTCTGTGAGTGGTCTCTCTGTAATATTTTCTAGAGTGGTTCCTCGTGCCGGTTTCAAGAATTTTCTATTTAATTCGTCAACGATCTTGGTGTTGAACCCCCTGTCTATCGCAATTGCTCTGATGGTTTCAAGTTCATGGTCTAAAGTGTTCCGATCTGAACAGATGTTAAATGCTCTCTCTACAAAGGTGCGAAAAGACGAAAGTTTCTGTTGCATAGGATGGCAAGATCTGAAATGAGGTGGTAATGAGACTGCGAAAGGCTTACGATAGACCGAGGTGATTTCTGTTTCGTGACTAATACATCCAAGAAAGAGAGTTCATTATTAGTTTCGAATTCGGCTGTGAACTGAACATGAGGGTCTATGTCATTCATAATGAGTAACAATTGTTCCAAGTCATCTTTAGAGCCGTCCCAAAGCAGAAAAGTATCGCCCACGTATCTTCGATAAAATGAGAAGGGCACAACGTTCAATAGCTTACTCTCAAAGTCGTCCATATATATATATCACACAAAATCGGCGAGATGGGATTGCCCATTGCTAGACCATCTGTCTGAGTGTAAACCATCAGAGCAATTGCGATAGACAGGGGGTTCAACACCAAGATCGTTGACGAATTAAGTAGAAAATTCTTGAAACCGGCACGAGGAACCACTCTAGAAAATATTACAGAGAGACCACTCACAGAAAGTGTAGTCATACCCTACGATCCAATACTCTTACCTAAGATCAAACCGATTCTTAAAAAGTTTAATACAACAACCATAGATGTGCCCACTAAAAAGTTTGGTTTCATGCCCCCTAAGGATGCTATACCGCAGAATAAACAATGGGGCATTTATTACATTCCATGTGGTGATTGCTCTCTTGGTTATATAGGACAGACAAGGAGACCCATAAAAGCAAGATTAAATGAACACGCTCGCTGTGTTAAGAATCAGGAATGTGAAAAATCGACCATCGCCGCTCACTGTTGGCAAGAAGGCCACAAATTCAAATTTCAAGAAGCGAGAGTTTTTCACAAAGTCAAGTCCACAGTTGATCTAGATTTCTATGAAGGCACATATATTCGGGCCTTCAAAAATATACTTGTGAACGATAATAAATCTACACCCCCGATCGCAACACCATGGCTTAAATTCATTTTGAGCGGGAATTACAAGAAAATTCGAATGGACCAATCGGATAGTACTATTCCGCAAAGGTCCAATCAGGACGCTGCATTAGTATCTCACGCAGGCTCACAGCTTCATTCTGACCCCGACGTTTGAAGTGAACAGACGTACTTCTTCCGCTGAGCAACCGAGCGTGAAGATTTGGTATTCAACCCAAATGGGAAACTCGGTCAGCGAAACTAGTGGTTAAATTTTTCCTCTGAAGACGGCACCCATTGGTGTTGAAATACATTAGGACTTTTATTATTTTTTGTGTATTTGCCTTATTCGTTGGTGTCTTCTAAATATTCTTGGGCAAAGTGGATCAACTCTTCTATATCTTTAAATGACATAAGATTTTATAAGCGGTTTTTTTCAAAAAGTCTCATAAAAGTGGCCAGAATATATATATATTTTTCATATGAAGTATCTTAGTTATTTAAAGTTATATAAAAAAGCCAAAATTTCTCATTCTTACAACATTTTCTACCCTTTGGCTACATTTGATGCTCTATCTTTAGCAAATTCATGAATAAGGAGTGCATCACACATCTAAATGTAGTGGTGTATTATCTCATAGGGTTTCTTTTTCCCTTCACAAAGAAGCAGCAACAGTAGTGACACCATCATGCTAGGGGCAGGTGGTCCTATAATCCAATAAAGACATCAGCTGTCCTTGAAGGACAAAGACCAGTGTACTAGTAGTTACATTACCTCACATACATTTTCATTTTCTTTCCTATAAGAAGTAGCACGTCTCCTACTGTATATCTCCCAGTCTTAATATTCAATAGTAGTTTTTTTATACTTTCACACTGTTAAGCCCAGTTAATCAGGGTTCTACTGAATAATAACAGACTTATAAAAAAATAATCAGCTATATACAGGGAGATTATAATTTGAATTTTGATTCTCCAAAACTATACAATAAGTACTGATCAGAATGACTTGAAAATTTGCATGGATACTCCTGAAGCAATGGAAGTTTCTTTTGCAAAAGAAAAAAGTGCAAAATGTGCAAGTAGATGATGCTGTACTTGGCCAGCAGTATAATCTATTTTGTGCAACCACATCATTTCAGCACTTCCACAGCATCAGTGTGTGGATAGAACTTCTATCAAGATGCACATTGCAATACCAGCAAAGCAGCTGCTGAAGACCCATTTTCACAGGATGCACCTTAACCCTTGCAACTTCTGGCTGTGGGTGTAATAAACAGTGGTCAGATTGCAAACTTTGAATTGCAATCTCCAGCACATTCCCTATATGTTAGAAGTTCCTCAGGAATATTAACGGGGGGGGGGGGGGGCATTTGGTTTAATAAAGCTGAATTGCATGCACATCTACATCATGACCATGGCATACTCCGATTCTATTGTTGAACAACAATTTTTGTGCTTTCAACCTCAGGTTGGACAACGTATTTAACACTTCTTAAGTAAGTTGTAGTTATTTGTTCAATTACTTCGTTTTTTGTGATGTTTCCATGAATTATGAAATCATGCAATGCTATAATTAAGGTATCATTTTGCCATGACTGGCTATCGTTTCCATTCTGCGAGCAAATTTCCCACATGTTGGATGATGTCATTAATTTTACATTTTTAAGTATTTTTTCCCCTTTACCAAATAAAATTGCATTTTTTCAGGAATATTCATGTCAATTTTCAAGTCATTTTGACAATCGTTCTTTTTTTACAGTGTTTGGAAATCAGAACCTTAGTTATAATCACCTTGTATATCATAAATCATTGCTAATTAATCTGCATTATTTATGCTTCATTAAATACATTATATTCACATAATTTTTATTACTTTTTTCAAAATAGCTTCCTAATTAAGTATACTGAAAGTAACTGGAGAAAAACCTTTATATACTATATGATTAATAATAACATTGAAAGAATTTTCAAACACACAGTAATCCATTGAGTTGAGCAAAAAATAATTAAATGGCAAAAGTTGGTTTTTGTTTAAAATGTAAGAAATATTTATTGATTAATTAGTATGGGAATAGTGTTAATTACATTAATAACCATTTCATTTTAGTTAATTATTAGAAGTTTGAATGATTTTTCAGAAATTTCATTGTTTTTAATGTTAATACTATTTAAAACAAAAAAAACGGTTTAAACCAAAAAAACCTGGTTTAAACCAAAAAAACACGGTTTTTTGGTTTTTTTTCAAAAAAACCGGTTTTTTTACCAACCCTGGATTTTATGAACAGTATGTAGATGAGATTTCTCTATTCTGCATGGAAAGACTGGCATGGAATTATATTCTTAGGGGCAATGCTGAACCTGCCGTGTGGGTGAAAAAAGTGAAAAAAAAAAGGAATGTATATGTCTCGTATTTGGAATTGCCCCATTGCATTAACATGGTCAGGAAATGTTTTGCCCGCTTCGCTCCAAAAGGGTAATATGGTCGCGTAGGACGACTGCTCACACATTCCTCACTCCACCTTACTTATAGTTCAGTGGATTTGGTGAACTTTATCTTTTATTTATTCTCGATTTGCTGCAATGGCGATCGGCAGTGTGAACCCTGATCCACGTGTAGAAAAAAACAAGTCAATGTCTTCGAGGTAGGCCTAGGTTTGAAGATTCAAAAACGAAATCTGGAAAAATTCTCTACTTGTTATTTTGCTCAAAAAAAGTATGAATAAATATTTTTATGGGTGTGTAAAAATTTGATCAATGTAGTTATGAAAATATTATAGTGGCAAGCAGGGCCCCTAACTAGAATTTTTGCTGCCTGGGGCAAACATTTTGCCACCCCTAGAACGTTGAAATTTGATAATTCTATAATGTGATCTCTGTGGGATGACCATTATTCAGGAGTTTGAAATAAATACTTTTATTATATAACTGGAAATTATTATTTGGCTGAAAAAGAAGAGTGATCTGAGGGGTATTCATTAAGGGGTTTTACTGTATATGTGGAATTGAAGCTATAGAAAAGGTAATATTATATATATTTTTCTTTTCTCAGTCTGAATATTTGTATGCCAGAGAATAAAGGCACTATATGACAAAAGGGAAATTTTACAGGAGAGTCGTTCAACTCTCTTGTTTTAGGTGCAAACAAACCTTTTTTTAGTACAGTATGTCTCTTGCTTTATGGAGTTTGTTTGTGCTAATATATGTTATTTATTTTTAAAAGGATTTAGTGTCCCTATACCTATGTGTAGTGCACATAGAAAGCATTGCAAATTAATAGCGTTATCCCAATATTGACAAAAATAAATGTAGTGCCCTTTACCTCCTGCATAGATTTAGAATACTCAAAATAAAAAAATGGTAAAAATTTTTATTTGATAACTGCAGGGAAATTAGAGAAAATTCTCTCCCAAAGAAATTTTAAGTTACTCATATTCACACCTTGGAAAAACATTTTGAAGCAGTAGAAGGTATTTATATAAATTAAGATACATGACTACATTTAAAACCACATTTTGAAAAAAAATGTTTTGTTGTTTTTTTGTTTTTTTTTCATTTTTTATGAAAGCCCCATTTTTTGTGATTCTAAACCAGGCTTTGTTTTATTTATATGATGCTTAAAACCAAAGTTATGTCCACTTTAGAGTTGCGTTTTTTTTACATTAAGTAATCTGTGAATGAAAATTTTAAAGACGTTTTATGAAGATTGTTACTTCTGACATATTTTACTTGAGTTTGAAACATAATTTCTAAAAATCTATTCACTGTATCATAGCAAAATTTTAATATTATATTTTGCCATTTATTGTTAAAGGTTATGAACCAAACTCTAAGGTGTATTAAATTACTCACCTTGGAAAAACTAGTTGTCTAATTACAGTGTTTTATATACACGTTATGTTAAGTGACATTTCAAAAAATTCCCACATACATTAACTGAGTGAAATGACTCTTCTGCCAAAATTTGGGATTCAAGTTCGAGTGAAAATGTCGTAAAGCTATGTAGTGCATAAATGAAATATTTTAATATTAAAAATATGAAGAATAATTGAGGCCAAACATAAACATCGTATAAATGAGAAAGTATTATTGATTAGAGTCGTATAAACAGGGTTCCAATGTAAATAAGTGATTTCCCGAATTCTCAAGAATTCTTGGAAAATATAATTTCCCGATTCCCGAAGGCTTCAAAATGTCTGGAATTTGGAAACCCTAATTCAGATCAATAAGATTATGTGTATATGTTCCGACCAATGACTGAAGAGACCAATGTGTGAAGTTTACAGATTTTGCTGGCTATAACATACATTGAATGCTGAATTATGAAAACAATTATTTTATAGGTTGTTAAAGGTACAGGTCCAGGTGGCAGAATCAGAATGAAAGATGTTGAATCTTATAAGTTTCTTGAAACAAAGCAAAGTGCAGAATTTTCCTCTTCTTACTTTGATGTTCCAATAACAAGCATGAGACAAGTATTTTCTGCAATTTTTATTATATTTCTGTATTATATATTTAATATTTTTATTGTGTATTTCTTCAAAATCTCATTACAAAAATGAAAAAATGTCAAAATTAAATTTTTTTTCTACCTTTGGATGGGGAAAGGTCACGTAAGTCACAAAATAAGAGAGGTCACAGATTTTTTTACCAATTGATATTCAGATTTACCTGGCAGTCTCCTGCTCTCGATTTTATGCGAGAAAATCATGGTCTTGTATTAGGCTTTTATCCATGAGAATTGCGGCCTTTTATTAGGCTTCCCATTGGGAAAGTCAATTGATTCTCGAGATTGTGCAGTGGTGGTTGGCTGAGATTAATTTGTAAACACTGCTGAATGTTGTGTGTAAAATTGCTAATGGTGTCACAAATAATTGTGAAATCACCAATGCTGCTAGCCAACAAGTGTTGAATTACTAGTATTGCCAAAAAATGAATGTAGATTACCAATATCGCCAAATAAAAGCTGCTAAAGCATCAAACATCACGTCAATTTTCCCAACTTTTTCACCCATTTTGTAACAATTTCTTTTTAAACGGCCAAATTTCTAGAATCCGCCTAGAACAGTGTTTCTCAACCGTGGGCCGTGACATCAATCGTGCCGGGCCGCGAGAATATATTCATTACCCTTTCATTTTTCAAAGCATTTCCACAAATAACTAATTTGTTTATTTTACTATTATGGTACATATTATTTTAATTTTTCAGTCTAAAAATCATACAGGGTGAAAGATGAAAACCCTCCTCTAGAGTTCCAGAACAAAGGCTTCCAGCCGCAATTATAGGATCCCTCTTCCCCTTATCGCACTGAAAATCCTTCGTTTTGTTGCTAGACCCAAAGAAAGGGAAACATGTCTCTGGTCCTCCCTCCCCTCGAAACTAGTATTTTTAATTTTTTTTTTCTTTTCGTATTTTTGAGTATCCTTCTTCATGATACCCAAACAATACAGCAGGGGTTGGGAGCATTTTTCAATACTCTCTGCTTTTCCCTCGAAAATATACTACTGCTTCAGGGCTCTCTGTTGACAACCAGATGACCCTGTTGTTTGCGTGTTCACGGTTTGCCATTGTCGGCACCACAGAAAATGTCCTGAAGACAATTATGCCATGAGAAAACTCTGTATCCCACGTTCCTTGGAGACTGGAAAAACATCTGTGCTACTTGCTATTGACCAAGCCACAGAAATTCATAGGGGAATAATTGTTAGTGATTAGGAATTTCCGGGGAATATTATAGAAAACCACATTCGACCATTGGACCTGTTATTTATGGCCAGTGGTAAAAACCTCTAGCAGTCATTATAACGATTTAGTATGTGTTCTCAGAAACGAACGACATTTTACATATGTGTGGCAAATGTCAGCGACTAATCAGTGAAACACCTGCTGCACACACAGAAAATAGTATGTTTTGAATTGGTCATCAAGGTGCACATAACTACTTGTGATAACTCGAATACAGTTTTCTTTGCAAAAACGCAGTGAATTACGTTGCGAGGGTTTTTGTTTTGATATCTTTTCCAGTGTGGATAGGTTCACAAATCTAAATTTTTGTTAAAAAATAGAGAAAAGTTTTAGTATAAAAAAACGTGATCAGAGTTTTGAAATTTATCAAGTTATGCAATGTAACATAAGCATCTATCATGGATATACAGGAAAGAGTCTCGCCGAAAACTGAACAATTTTCTGCTCTTCAGTTTTTTATGGTGAGTTACAATATATACATTTTTATTTTACAGTCAAATCCCGTTATAACAAACACAAAGAGACTGGAGAAATCACTTCATTATAATGAAATTTCGCTATAAAGGAATTCCATTGTTCCTATGCAATCTTATCTGGGGGTTTAGAAAAGTGTTCGTTACAACAGAATTTTTGCTATAACGGTATTCGTTAAAACAGGATTCGACTGTATATAATTACCTTCTTCCTAGCTGAGATTAAATACAAAGTTGGATCATAAAATATATTTTACACTAATCTCAAGTTATTAAAATAGTGCTAATAAATAAGTGCTGCAACGATGTCAGCACAAAAAATTCCATTGCCCACTATGAATGAAAACTTATTATTATTATTATTCTATGAAATTGAATATTAAGATATTTTTAGATTAGTTTATGTATGACCAATTGAATCTTTTAATGAGGTAGAGGCGCCGAAATGAAGTAAACATTGAGGGGGGCTGAAAGTTGTCATTTGTCCCATATATACGGGTTCAAGCTCTTATGCAGGAGAGGGGGGGTCGTTCGTTGCATTGTATATTGATTATTTGTGGCTCAGCCACGTCGTAAAATATAATGGGGCGCTCAAACAGCCTCAGAACACAGGTTCCGGCGCCTAAGCAATGAGGATGTTTAATGCAGTTGCTGATGAAACACTTTGTTTATGTTTATCTGCACGTTATTAATACATTACCGAAACATTACCGGAAAAAAAGGGTTGCATCACTCCATAAGATAATAATGGATTCAATTCATTAAACATTTTTAATTAATTAATCAACTAATTGAAAAGGTTTAAATTTATTATTCAATTAAAGAGGGGTTTAATTAATTAATTAACTGCAATCAAAAGGTAATTGGTTGTTTATTAATTATTAACTTATGAACGAGTAAGCTATTCCAGAGTTGGCCGTAGACTCATAGAAATTTGATTCACCGGGCCACGGTTCCCAAAAGGTTGAGAACCACTGACCTAGAATAACATCCATAAAATTTGCAGGAGAAAAATCACATATCCATATGAGGTTCTCACTTCTGATTTGTAACATAAATCCTAGCCCTTTCCAAACACATTACACTGCCTGATGTACCATTTGGACAATCGTCTTTGGAAGTACCAAAGAACATATTGTTACGAAAATTATGTTAATTGTCCGTATTTATTATTATGTCATTTTCCGCCTGTAAACAACCCTATTAATGCAATCCTGTATGAATATCGCCAACATTTGACAACAGCGCCAATAAGTGGGTCACATCATGACATCAATTGAAAGGGCTGGAAGTTCTCCGAATAAGATAGAATCCTCTCGAAGCTTCCTTTGCCCATATATAAGCTTCACCACCACCAGAGAACTAAAAGAAAATTTTGTTGCAAGCTTATTTGTGGGTCACTCTTTGTTTTAGCAAAATCGCTGCTTGTGAATACATGTGCATTAGGATGGAACGAAAAAGGGTGTTTTTTTTTTTTTTTTTTTTTGGAAATTGATGTTGCCTTAGTATTCAAACGATGCCTTTCAAGGTTTTAAGACTTCAAAATCTAAGAAAATATTTTAATATCTTGAGGTTTCTCACAGACCCTAAAGGTTGAGCAAAAAGACTTTCCTAAATACACATTATAAAAATCTTTTTAAACGGTATATATATATGTTACCGGCAAAGTATGAAATCCAGGCATTGTATAGAAGGCATTCTATACAATGCCTGGTCGTTTCAGGCAAAGTATGAAATACCGGTTTTATTCTATACTTAGGGCCAAGTATGAAATATCTTCTTCCAACAAATCTCTCTAGGGGCGGTATAAAATATTACATAAAATTAAAATTTCACAGAATTTTCGTCATTTTTTCCCAGAACCGTTTCCGTTTCGCTCTCGTGAAAAAGGATCTGATGAGGGATGGTATAAAATATTACAATTTCGTTTTATTAAAATTTCGCTGAATTTTCAGCATTTTTCCCCCCGGAAACGTTTCCCTTTCGCTCTCTTGAGAAGGAATCCCTTGAGGGACGGTGTCGTCAAATTAAAATTTCACACAGTTTTCTTCGATTTTTCCGGGAAACGTCTGGCTCTCTGGAAAAGGGATCTGTTTATAGGGGCGGTATAAAATATTCAATTTATACTATTACAATTTAATATAATTTTTCTTAATTTTTTTCTGTAAACTTTTCCTTTGGCTTTCTTGACAAGGGATCTGTGGATGGACGGTATAAAATGTCACATTTTCGTCAAATTAAAATTCATTCGTCAAAATAAATCACAACTGAATTTAAATGAGTAATTTCTTTTTAGAATTTCAAATCGGATACGGACAACAACATTTTATCGCTTTCGGACGTTTTTCGTGGAATATGTTACTGTAAACAAAACTGCATAAATCTGTAATTACGCATAATCGCCGGATTTATATCGATTACTATGCATAATCACTGATCAAAACGGATGAAATTATTGTGCATAATAACCAACGATTATGCATAATCACCAGATTTATCATAATTACTGTATTTTATACATGGCACCAACCTGTAAATGCTGTCAAAATTAGTGCTCAATGAAAAGTGCTCAATTCTGAAAAGTGCCCCGCGACGTAAAAAATTTTGGAACCAGTTTTCTATCACTTTGGTCCCTCCCCACGAATAGGGGCCTGATGAGACACATATCGTCAATTATTTCACCACTGACTCAGCTCCCAAAGCTGAGGTAAAGGATTTCATTGCTATCCGAAGAATTCACGTAATTTTGGTAGATTGTAAAAACTGTGTCACTAAGTTTTATTGCACATTTAGGCTAACCAAATTTCTTCGAGAAAAATAGCGGAACGCAGGATTTCAAATAACGGTAAAATACGGAACATCGCCATAACTGCCGCCGAATGTAAGCAAAGTTGCCAACTTTTGCAGAAATCACTAAAAAACACCAATGGCAGGAAACAAAGCATTACTCTGAGAGAATTGCAGTGAACAAAACTGGATTCCACGAAGTACATTGTAAAATAACGAAATAAAACGTTTGAAGGGGCAAACAATTAAATCAACGTTTAGTATGTGCCGTCTTGCAGTGGAGTAGTTTGAGAGCTAGTGTTTTACTGTTTAAGTGTTGGTTCGACCCCTGATTCTCTCGGGCATGAATGTTTATTAACATTAACAAATTCCCTGGACAGATCATACAGGATCACTTGAACATATTTGAGGATCACTTTATCAAGAAAGTAAAAAAGCCATGACGTATGTGAGGTGAATATTCTTATTCATAGTTGTAATTACAGTGATATAATTTATGCATCGAAAAATAATTTCAATAGTTGATTTTAATAAAGTATAAAACTATAAGCATCTAAAAGTAGGCTTTGTAGATTCTACAATGTAGAACATTCGCGACAAACCACGGCATTCTTGCAAAAAAGTTGGGACAGCCAAAAATAAAGTGAAAATACTGGAATGTCCCGGGAAATGCGTGACATATGTGTCATAAGCATAAGGTCACCACAAAACGTTTACTAAAAAGGCCTATATTTTGCTATTTATCTTTTATTTTAACTGTCTCAAATTTGTTTTTCAAAATGTCCCGTATTTTCGACTAAACTCACTTGACTGAAAACGTGGAGGAAGATAGTTTTAATTTCTTACAAATCACGGTATGATTAATTATGATTGTAAACATAAACGTTCATGTCGTATATTTGTGATGTGTTTCTTTTTTACATAACAAAAACAAGACATTAAAAAAAAAAATATCAACATAACATTTATTTCGTGAAATACATTTTTATTTACTGCAATTTATTGTATTTCTTCTTCGTACATACCCATCAGCATTTCTTTCCCATCAATTTTAACCATAATTAGCAATTTTTCAACATTTGACAATTTTTTTAAAGATAGAATAGCAATAAGCAGGGTGACCATACATCCCGTATTTCTCAGGACAGTCCCGGTTTTTTTTCTGTTTTTTTTGCTGTCCCGACTTTTTTGCAGAAATGTCCCGAGTTTTCAAATATTTTCAACGAAGTCAACTTGACTTTTTATTCTTCAAAATCAACGATTAAAATTATCTTTCCAGCTTTGAAATTACATCACGATAATGAGGCTTTTCGAATAGACTTCATAATCATCATCAGCATTGGCGTACTCCCTCCCCGAGCCAAGATTATAGTGTTATTTTACAGGAAAAAAGGTAAAACTCCCTCAGAAGGTAAACAAATCTCAAATCCCCCTCGAGAAAATTCTGCGTACGGCTATGATCATCAGTATCACTTGGAGGGACCAACACAGCATGTTTTTCCCATGGAAATCAATGTTAAAATTGCCGAATTTACCGTAGAAATGTGGAAATTTAGTAGGGTTTTCCGTCTCATCAATGATTTTAAAAATTGAACTGAATTCTCGATTTTCAAAAAATTGAGTTCGCTTAGAAATATGAAGCACAGGAAATTAAATATAAAATAATTAGCCAGACCTACTTTTGAGTTAGACATTCATGCAATAACATTGATTTATCTCTTCTCAAGCACAAAAATGAGAATTAATATGTATGGGCCCATAAATTACACTGAAGAAATTCCGCAGCTTTAATCATGCATTTTTTGAAGCAAAAGCAGGCAAATCGATAACTTGAGCTTCAAGAAAATTTTTGAAATATCTAGCACCCATCAAAAAGAAAAAAAAAAACAATTCATTTCTACGTTTTTTTAATTTTGATTTATGTCTTTCATGAGTTGCGCAGGAAGTCGCCATATTGGTTACCATGTATGTCCCTCCAGAAAAAGGGAAATATCACGTGATTCAAAAAGCCTCATTAAGAGACTAAAAACAAGAATATTCATCTCACACATTTGTCATGTTTTTGTTTAATTCACTGTAATTTGAAGTGGCGCTTTATTTCTCGCGATTGGCGAATTTTCTGTGATTTTAGCACGAGTTAACGACTTTGCTTACTTTTGGCATCATTTATCTATAATTGACATTGTCCCGCATTTTCCCGTATTTCGAATCCCAATTTCACGTATTTTTCTCAAGCAAATATGGTCGGCCTAACAATAACCAATTCTTTACTTAGGATCTCTATATCCCGTATTTCCACCGATAAAATATGGTAAACCTACGTATACCTATTTGTTTTCCGTGACCGACATACCACGGTCACTTTCCCTCGAAAGGATGAGTTAACTGGTGCTTTATACATTATATTTTTTCATAAATCCATAGATGAAAATTTCGGTTACTTCAAGACAAAATGATATCGCATAATCCGCATTTGCAAGTTCCATTTATCAATGATTAAATATTAACAGTAGAAAGACGGAACCGGGGGGTCTTTTTGACCCTTCACGCTGTTTAAGCTTACATATCTCTGCTAAGAATAAACCGAACCACCTGGAATTTCTGGACTTTTCCTGAATTAGCATGTTCTTATTGTATACCAAAGCTTCCTTTCGTTATATTTTTTAACAACGAAGCTACCAGCAGATATACCTAGAAAGACCGAAGGGAGTCATAGTGACCCTTCCTTATATTGTAGCACATTATGCGGCAAATACTACTATCGTCGTCACAATTGATTTCTAAGTAGGTTATAATCCTTCTGAAAGTCTTTTTTGCATTTGACCTTGTGTGTGACCTTTCTTTTCCTCTCATTCTTATCTGCAAGTGTCGTCAGCAGGTGTGTCTTTTTTGGTTTTTGTTAAGCATTCTTGCCATATTATCCGCTAAATTGTTTATTCTGGGACGTAGAAAATTTGAGTGCATGTGATCTTTTCAAACAGTTAGTTTAGAACATAGTTTCCCAAACTTTTTGTTCCACCGCCCCCTTTTTCAGATAAATTTTTCCCTCATCCCCCCCCCCCCCCCAACTCAAGCGAACCCATAGGATCTCCTCTGTTATACGCGTGGCTTCTATCGAACACCAGGAGGCGATATTGCCCACTTTGGGAAACATTGGTTTAAAATGACGAGAAAACGTATATTTACTGAAGAAATACTCCAGCAGATGCAAAGATTAGATGAGAGAAACTCTGGAAGCAGTTATGATGAAAGTGCAGAAGAGCATAGATCTACCCTATGTCGAACTGTAGTGAAGAAAGTAGCGGTTCTGATGACGAAGATTTAAATCAATATAAAATTATTTCTCGGGCGCGGTAGCCCAGGTCGATAAGATACTCACCTAAAGTACCAAAGGATGTTTAGAGGTGTCGCGAGTTCGATACCCAGTTCGTCTTTGTCAGAAAACTTTCCTGACACAGGGGTACAACAGACACGGTGACTTGACCGCAGAAAAAAATTGCTACCGCAGGAAGTCCCCCATTGAGGAGTTAGTGAACCAACTTCTCGATGATGAGCATAGAAACAAGCTTGCCGTTCGGAATCGGCAATAAATTGTAGGTCCCGGTCTAATTAGATCTCGTGTGCAGAAAATGACCGTGGTGTGACTCATTATAACTCGTTGAAGCCACAGAAATGATCTAAGAAACTGCAGCAGATGGGAGCATATGGAAAATCATAGAACCTTCCTCAACTTTAGGATGTCGAGGATCGCAAAATATATTGAGAGAAAATCAAGGTCCCACATTTTATGCGTTCAAAAAACATAAATGAAAGTGTTCTGGGTTCGTGATGCCTTATTTTCTGCGACAAAATGATTCGACATATACAGAAGCTGAAGCCCATTGTCGTCTGAATGAAACTTCTTGGTCAGTTTCTTTGCTTGAACTGGATGCAACGATATCCATTATGTATGCAAGAGGTGCAAAAACTTCCTACTGAATTCATTGTGGTCGTCGCGATTTGGGGTCCCCTATTTTTTCCCCAAACTATGACACGACATCGTTTCAAAGAAATTTTGAAATTCATGCGATTCGATCTGAAATCTGAAAGGTCTGAAATATTAAAAACTGACCAATTTTCTCTTGCATGTTCACTATGGATTTCATTCATAGAATACAGTGCGACTTGCTACAAACCAGGGCCCAATCTAACTGTGGACGAACAACTTCTACCCTCAAAAGCAAGATGTCCATTTACAAAGTATATCCCAAGTAAGCCAGATAAATTTAGGATAAAATTCTGGCTTCTTGCCTGCGTTGATTCCAAATATATACTGAATGGACAGAAAATCAGTTTCGATTACACTGGGGCAGATAACACCAGACCAGCAAATCAACTTGTCTATGAACATGTAATTCGATTAGTCGAACCTTATCTAGGAGAACGTCGAAACAAAACAACAGATGATTATTTTACATCACTGAGATTATGTGCATTTTTGAAAAGGACAAGCTTGGTTGGGACCCTTCAAAAAGACCGTCGTGAGATACCTCCAACTGCAAATACAGGAACACAGGATCTATACTCGTCGATAGTATTCAAAACTGGAACTGATATCACGCTGACATCTTATCAGAAAAAAAAGATTAAAAATGTTCTAGTTCTGAGTTCACTTCATACTGATGTAACCAGGGCCGGTCTTAGGCCCAGTGGCGCCCGGTGCAAGAAACAGTAGTCAGTCAGCCCCCCCCCCCACCCAGGCGTAAATCCAGAGTGATGTGCCAGAGGAGGCAATTTTTGCTAGTCATACGGCACAGATTCATTCTACCATATTATCAGACACTCTTTGTGTGGTGACACACACCCCCATCTCCGGCACACTGCTATTTAACTCGTGAACAAGCATAAAAACCCAACTTGTTTGATTTAATTAAGAGATTTAAAAACATTAAAAAAGCAAAACGTCACACATTTGTGCAGGACACTCATCACGGATGATCAATCTTCTTCATACTTATGTTAATTGAGTTTTATGGTAAAATTCGTGTAGTGCACGCATCACGTACGGGCTAAGATGATAATAAAAGTGGTTAAATTAGTGATATTTCTGTATGATTTCTTTTCATATTTATAAAACTCATAAACTTCATTTGAAATTACCCCTTTCAGAACCAAGAAACGGAAGGGGCAGGCAAACACCAGCTAAAGCACCGGGCCCTGCAACTTGGGCAGGCCCGTAACTATTCTGAGACAACTTGGGCGGTGCAACGAGCCGAATGGAGTGGGGGGGGGGAGGGCTTGTAACTCCTCCTTTTTCTGAGCATAACCATTTCAAGGAGACTCCAAGAAAAGACTGCCCCCGAGAAAGCACACTACGGAACTGGGGAAGAGGCCATATTATGCACTGCCCAACTGTGCATATATTATTTTCGTTTCGAAAAATAACTGTAATATTATATACACTCAAATCTTTGTTTTTTTGTTTTTTTTAAAATTCATCTCGGTGATTTTTTCCATATATATTTTATAGTTTTTTTATAAATACTTATCTTAAAGATATTTTTCTAGTAATGTATATTTAACGTGTTTCAGCGCTCCTTGTCATTTGGCGCCCGGTGCAGTTGCACTAGTCGCACTGCCATAAGACCGCCCCTGGATGTAACTATCAATGAAAACGTGAAAAAGACCCCAGAAACAGTTGCCTACAATAACGAAATTAAATAAGGAGTCGACATCGTGGATCAAATGGTGCGATTATACACCAATAAGAATGGAAGTCGTCGCTGGCCAATGCATGTTTTCAGAAAAAATTACGAACCTCAACAGATCCTTTTTCATGAGAGCGAAAGGGGAAACGTTTCCGGGAAAAAATGGCAAAAATTCTGTGAAATTTTAATTCGATGAAATTGTAATATTTTATACCGCCCCTCAACAGATCCTTTTTCACGAGAGCGAAACGGAAACGTTTCCGGGAATAAATGACGAAAATTCTGTGAAATTTTAATTCGATGAAATTGTAATATTTTATACCGCCCCTCAACAGATCCTTTTTCACGAGAGCGAAACGGAAACGTTTCCGGGAATAAATGACGAAAATTCTGTGAAATTTTAATTCGATGAAATTGTAATATTTTATACCGCCCCTCAACAGATACTTTTTCACGAGAGCGAACGGGGAAACGTTTCCGGGGGAAAATGACGAAAATTCTGCGAAATTTTAATTTTATGTAATATTTTATACCGCCCCTAAAGTTTGTTGGAAGAAGATATTTCATACTTTGCCTGGATTGTGTTTAGGCATTCTATAGAAGGACTAGTCATTCTATAGAATGCCTAGGCAAAGTATAGAATAAAACCGGTATTTCATACTTTGCCTGAAACGACCAGGCATTGTATAGAATGCCTTCTATACAATGCCTGGATTTCATACGTTGCCGGTAACACACACATATATATATATATATATAAACCCTTTACCAGCTATAGTGCAAGTAAGAACAAGTTTTGGCCTAACTAATGAAATTCCAGTAACCCGTGGAATTCTACAGGGTGAAATTCTTTCTCCTTATTTAGTTCATATTTGAATAATATAGTTGAGTCCTTGAATAAATCTGATACCCAACCCCTATGGATCGGACAAGAAATAGCAGTCCACTGTTTCTTTTATGCAGATGATACTGTTATCGCATCTGAAAGTGTGATAGACCTACAAAAGAAAATTAAAATCCTTGAAAAATTTTGTTCAAGATATAGGCTAGAAGTAAATGTTAATAAAACGAAGGTTATGGTGTTTCGAAGGGGTGGAAAGCTTAAAAAAAGCGAAAAATGGAACTTCCGGGGAACACCCATCTAAGTGGTGTCATCCTATACTTACTTGGGAATACCGTTTTCTTCCTTCGGAAAATTCTCATTGGCCAAACAAATATTTATTTCAAAGGCTAAAAATGCTATTTCTGTGATTTCGCCAGTTCTCACTCAAACTAAATGTACATCAATTAATGTAGCTCTTAAGTTATTTTCATCTCTTGTGACTTCTGCTCTTTCATATGGCACTCCGATTTGGGTCACTGAATATACACTATCTACCAATAAGTATTTGGACACCTATGCAAATGACGATATCTGCGGTCCTGAGATACGTCACACCCTCCGTCGTTATATATCGTGTAGGAAACAACATCGCATTAGTCGCATGCAAGATGCCGCGCAGTTCGGAGCTCTCTGATTTCGAGAAAGGTATAATTATCGGGTATCACAAAAATGACCGATCCTTAAGGGACATATCTAGCGAGCTGAAGTACCCAAAATCGACAGTGGCCTATGTGATTAAGAAGTGGAAGGTGAGCTGTGATTGTCGGAATTTGCCCCGAGTCGGCAGACCAACGAAACTGGGAGATAGAGACCGACGGGTGCTGTCCAGAGAAATTCTGAAGAACCGCACCCAACCGATGGCCCTCATCCGCGAGGAGTTTCAACAGGCATCCGGGGGTATTGTTTCAATGAATACCATCCGTAAGGAAGCATATCTGATTGGTTTTCATGGTCGTGCTGCTGCCCATAAGCCTTTGATCACAAAGTCCGAACCTCGTTGCTCGGTTAATGTGGTCCAACCTCGTTGCTCGGTTAATGTGGTGCAAAGCACATCGAAATTGGACCGTAGATCAGTGGAAACAGGTTCTTTGGAACGACAAATCAAGGTTCACCCTCTACCGTTCGGATGGCAGGGTCTGGGTTTGGCGTCTGCCTGGAGAACGTCTCCTGCCAGAATGCATTGTGCCAACAGTCAAGTTCGGCGGATGTGGAATTATGGTCTGGGGGTGTTTCTCCTGGTATGGACTGGGACCCTTGGTCCCCATTCATGGTAAGCTCAACGCCGATGCCTACTGCACTATTTTGGATGACAATGTGCTTCCTACGTTGTGGCAGTTTTACGGGGTGGACCCCTGTTACTTCCAGGACGACAATGCCAGCTGTCATACTGCGAGGTTAACCAAGGCTTGGTATGGTGCCAATGGGGTTCATCGAATGGACTGGCCTGCCCAGAGCCCAGACCTGAACCCTATCGAGAACCTCTGGGACGATTTGGATCGCCGCATTAAGGGGTGCCCTACCCGTCCAAAATCGGTGAAGGAACTGACATGTCTTCTCCAAGCCGAGTGGAAGAAAATACCACTAGCCGTCACACAAGGACTTGTGGAAAGTATGCCCCGGAGGGTTCACGCTGTGCCTGCCTCTCGTGGAGGCTCTACCAACTTTGAATAAAGTTAGTTTTTCTTTTATATCACAGTTGTCCAAATACTTATTGGTAGATAGTGTATAAACGACTTTGACGTAATCTTAAATATTTTCGCAAGAAAACTATTACAACTCCCAAGGGAAACACCGGGATCAGAGTTTGGTTTACCAATAATGTCAGTCCTTTTTAAAAAACTTTTACTTTGTTTCCTAATATGAATTTTGGAAATGCCATCAGGCAGACTACCGAAAATATATCTAGTAGATTTGCTTAAATGGGCGAAAATATCCAATGATAACAAACGTAATTGGGCAATACAATCTGGAACATTTTTGTTGGCTGGGGAATGAATTTTATAAACGAGACCCAGGACCCCTCTATACTTAAAAAATATATCCCACAAATAATTCAGATATTTTGTGACCAAACATGATTACTCATATATTTTGAACCAAACTAGTTTTCCCCAGTATAAATCCCTTAAACAAGATTTCGGTGTTGATAAATATTCATTATCCAATAAAAGCTTAAAATATAAGAGAATTTATGCTCAGTTACAGCTGGGATTGGACAGGATCTACATCGGCGGTAATACACTGGCTATTTTTCCATCAATGCCTTGTGCATTTTGCAATGAAGATGATCTAGAAACAGGGGAACATGTCTTCCTTCATTGTCGATCTTATAACTATTACAGATTAAAATATTTTGACTTAACTGCCCTATCACTAACAATGACAGAATTTCTTAAACATTACGAAACTAATTATGAAAAATGTTTTTTCTTCCTGTCAGATGTAAGATTTAGGAATTTATTTGAACTCTGAGGGATTTTTGATTTGATTTGTGTAAGTCGTTGGTCCATGGTAGAATCAGAGCATATGTGTGTATATATATATTTATATGTATGTATTGGTTTGCATGCATGTGTGTGTATATGATTTGTATATTCTTTGTATATTAATGTAAATCATTGTACCTACTGCATATGTAAATGGATCTAATGTGTGAATGTGCGTTGTAAATGGTTCTAAATTTTTTTTCTCAGCTGGCTGCTTTGCGAATGGTTTCTGACCATGAAATAAAAATATTCTATTCTAGAATGTTAGTTGAGGTGCTCAATAACTATCGAAAGGTTTTTCCGTTTTTGATGCACCGAATAAATAAGTTGCCATTAAAAATATTTCATATCTTCATAAAGGGTGGTTGATGACGTAAGCATCATCCAAACCCCCCTTGTCATCAAAAGTCAGCAAATCGGAAACCCCTTCTCTCCCCCCCCCCCCCCCCCGATCGATGCTGCCATAATACTTAAATGATCCTTAAGTCGGGATATATTATTCTATGTATATAGATTTTCAGTAATTAAATTTCAAATAAGCATGCTGAGGGTTATTGATGCATTTTCCTTCGGAAATCATATTGTTGATAATTACAGTACAGGTGGTGTTACAGCTTGCGGAAGAAAGTTTTCAGTGAAAAAGTTCTTTGAGATAACTTCTATATATTTTTCATTTGTTCTATCTATAATTGTATTTTTGAGTGTATGTTTCATTGCAGATAATCTTGTACCGTTGTTGCCATTTTTTTTTTGTCTTTGTAATTTTGTTATTTGTTCCTTGTCCTTATGAGTGTGGATGCACAACGATATTGTCATATTTTGAGTGAGCTGCAAGTCTGTCTGTGTTATTTGTGTTTTTATCAAAGTTTTTGTCATTATTTTAAATGAGTTCGACTTGCTGTGCCCTACAGATACCTTATTCAAAATTGTGCAATTTTGTCTTAAAATTACCCAAGTTTATGATATGCAAAACTGAATGATTGTGGTGACTCATGTGTATACCCAGTTTCTGCCTTTGAGAAATGTAAAATCTAGAGTGTAGAAGGTATTATGACCATTGTGTATGTTTCTATAGCTATCTTAACTCCATTCAATAAAAAAAGTGCTTTTGAATGCATTTCTTTAAATTTGAAGATTTGATGTATTAAATAACATTTTTTGCTTTTTTTGTAGGTTATATCCAAACGTTTGATGCAGTCAAAACGAACTATACCACATTATTACCTGTCCATGAATATAAACATGAATAAAGCGTTAGAGTATGTAATTTTCATTTTATTAATTTTTTTTAAGTTTTGCAGGTCTACCTGTATACACTTACGCAGAAGAATCTCTGTTAGTTTCCCTTAATTTATAAAAACTTTCTTTAATCCTCTATCGTCCATGTAAACTGAAGAGCCAAAAAAACTGGTACAGCCATGCGTATGCAAATAAAGATATATGGAACCAATCAGAGTACGGCGCAGTGGTTGGCAATGTCTATATAACACAACAAGCGTCTGGCATAGTTGTTAGATCGGTTACTGCTGCTAAAATGGCAGGTTATCGAGATTTAAGTGAGTTTGAATGTGGTGTTATAGTCGGCACACGAGAGATGGGACATAGCATCTCCGAGGTAGCGATGAAATTTGGATTTTAACGTGCAACCATTTCACGAGTGTACCGTGAATATTGGGAATCCGGTAAAAAATTAAATCTACAACATCGCTGCGGCCGGGAAAAGATCATGCAAGAACGGGACCAACGACAACTGACGAGAATCATTAAACGTGACAGACGTGCAACCCTTCCGCAAATTGCTGCAGATTTCAATGCTGCACCATCAACAAGTGTCAGCGTGCGAACCATTCAACAAAACATCATCTATATGGGCTTTCGGAGCCGAAGGCCCACTCGTGTACCCTTGATGACTGCACGACACAAAGCTTTACGCCTCGCCTGGGCCAGACAACACCGACATTGGAATGTGCCTGGTCTGACGAGTCTCGGTTCCAATTGCTTCGAGCTGATGGACGTGTACGGGTATGGAGACAACCTCATGAATCCATGGACCCTACATGTCAACAGGGGATTGTTCAAGCTGGTGGAGGCTCTGTGATGGTATGGGGCGTGTGCAGTTGGCGTGATATGGGAGCCCTGATACGTCTAGATGTGGCTCTGACAGGTACGTAAGCATCCTGTCTGATCACCTGCACCCATTCATGTCCATTGTGCATTCCGACGGACTTGGACAATTTCAGCAAGACAATGCGACACCCCACACGTCCAGAATTGCTACAAAGTGGCTCCAGGAACAGTCTTCTGACTTCAGACACTTCCGCTGGCCACCTAAATCCCCAGACATGAACATTATTGAACATATCTGGGATGCCTTGCAACGTGCTGTTCAGAAGAGATCTCCACCCCCTCTTACTCCTGCGGATTTATGGACAGCCCTGCAGGATTCATGGTGTCAATTACCTCCAGCATTACTTCAGACATTAGTAGAGTCCATGCCATGTTGTGTTGCAGCACTTCTGCATGCTCGCGGGTGCCCTACACGATAGTAGGCAGGTGAACCAGTTTTTTTGGCTCTTCAGTGTATTTAGGAATTTCTAGTTACTAGCACTGTAGCTGCTTCACTAATTGAAAGAAAAAATTTCTCAACAAAGAAGCAAACTACACATGCACTTGTGTGCATGTGTAGTTTGCTTCTTTGTTGAGAAATTTTTCTTTCAATTATTAGAGTCCACATGCACACAAGTGCATACATGAATAATGTCTAAAATGGGCAGGGGCTCCTGGGAGATTTTTTTTACTTGAAAAGAAAAAGAAATGACAAGCAAATATATAAAGCACCCAGGCTTGTCAGGTATGGCCCAATGTAGTTAGAAGTTCTTTGGAGTTGAGCAGCCAAACATCAAACTATTTTAAAATGTATAATTTCCGATTTGATGGAAAATGTTGACATATCCATATATCCATGCAAGTGAATGTAAATAGTTCAACTTTTAATTGTTCAGTCTGTCATCTAAACCGCTTAGATGATACGAAATTCTATGAAAAATGTCTTATACTCTTGGAGAATCAACTGCTTTGAGATAAAAAATCAATTTCATGACGAGTTATGTTCATTCATTAAAAACAAAATGATCTCAATGACGTTCCACTGCAGATAAAGCATCAATTTTCAATAATTTTATGTCCTTACAGACTAAAAGTAAAAATTCGTTTATAATGAGAAGTACGTTACAACGAAAATTTTTCTTCCAAGTGATACAATAGTCCAGAGGGTCAGTAGAAGCTATGGGTTAAGTATAGGGTCCTATGGGTGGGTTTGAGTTAGGAAAGATCAGAAAATTTAAAAAAAAAAAAAAAAGGCTATGAAACAAAGTTTGGGAAACTTTTCACTGAAGCAGCGGTTCTCAACCAGTGTTCCGTGTGCATTTCCTAGGGACTCCTCAGCCACTCGAAGAAAATAAAATAAATCAGTAAATTTGATAAATAAAAGAGGAGCCTATGGGGCTCCACCAATAAAAATTTTATGCCGAATAGAGGCGACCACTGATGCTTATTTGTGTTTGAGTACAGGTGATCATCTTTGGAGATTTTACTGCATTTAGGAAAATGTAATGGAACCCCTTTCTATACGTCTCCCTATTACGCTTCTGACCTTACTCATTTGTACGACGTTTGGCTTCAGTTGCTATACATTTCCAGAGATGCCACTGGACTCTAATTTACCTGGGTCAGGACCCAGGTTATTTGAAAAATCTTGGTCCTTTATGAGTGAAAGTGGGTCCCTCTCAAAAAAAATTTATCTTTAAATCACCTGCTTATATTTCTTGGTTGAGACTGAGTGGTGGATCATGTTCTGGGTAAGAGAAGAAGGTATGTGTGAATCAAGTATAATTCATTTCTAAAAACATGTTCTATCCAAAAAGATTTCATTGTCTACTAGTAAGAAAAACTTTGAAAGAAGCTCATTAGCACTGAGAATTTAATGTATGGAATTCCGCACATGTAATAAATCTAAACCAAATATACAGTTGATCCCGCTTATAACATTTCTCCTGTTTAGTCGTATGTTATTCCACTTACTACAACTTATTTTCTTGGTCCTAACGATAAGTAATTCTCATTGAGATTTCCTGTTTAAAGTGTTTTCCTATTTATAACGTTTTTTATGACTGTTTTTGAAAAACGTTATAAGCAGGATCCACTTTAATTAACAGTTGAAGGCACACATTTATATATTTACTTATACTAATAATCAATGTATAAATTCCCTTCTGATTGATTTTACATTTCGTTAAAAATACCTTAGCATTTTCAATATCTTCTGATCAAATTTAAAGCAAATAAGATTCTTTTTTTCTCAGACACTTATCTTCTCATTTCCTATTCACACTTTGGATTTCCTGGTAAAATGATTTTATTTCCCTTCCCGATGGTCCACAATTCTGATCTGTCGCCATTTAACTGCCACATATTTTCACACCTGAATATGGGAGCTACACCCGATTTGTGTTGGAGAAACTTAACAGTGTGCTTATGTGTGCGCGCGGCCAGCATTTGGCGCGTTTTGTGTTCAGTAGGTGATGCCATCTATCTAGCACCGCAACTAGATACTTTCTCAAACGGGGCAAGTACACATTTTGGCACATCTATGTAATGTAGAAGCAGTTATAAAGGGTGAATTTGGTGCCCCCCAGTCCAGAGCCCAGGACACTAGGCCCACCTGTCCCTCCTTGCATCCTCCAAACTGGTAATGTATGCATATTAGGTCTGTGTCATCGCCATGGCAACCAGAATTTTTTTCAAAGGAATAGCCAACTCAAAATTTGAAATCTTTAGAAAATTATATTTTTAACCGGTTACCATTGCGCAATCCCAAGTTCCAAACACGAATTTTCATCAAAAGAAAAAATTTTTGGAGAGGTTATAAGGGGCCCTCTTCCCTTCACCACCCCCCCCCCCCACTGAGATCAAAAATTAAAAATATTTTTGTTGAGAATTAAAATATTAGAATAAAATAATTTCTTTTATACTATCTGTGAATAATTTGATCCTTGTGCCCCTCCAAAAGCCGATTCTGCTTTAAAAAATAAATAACAAAAAAATTTTAAGGAACTTATCAGATTAAATTTTAAAAGCAGTCTCTGAAGTCGCAGATATTGATTGCACAGTATCTGAGTACTTAAGTGCAAGGAATTTATTAAATTTTTTTTTTTTTTTCAAATTATAAATGTATGTGTAAGAGTGGAAACTGAGAAATTGAGAGAAAACAATAGTTAAAATATTGGCCATGGTTCATTTCTGTTATAACTTATTGGAAGAATTTTCAAGAATTGCTAAAAAAAAAACATATAGAAATACTTCTGTTTTCGTTATCATACGTCATTATATTTGTGGAAAGCAATCTTTTCTGCATTTCATTTGATGCTATAGAATACAGAAATCTATTACAAATAATAAATCTTACAAGAAGATATTTAAACCTATCCCTGCCCAAAATTCAACCTAGCAAAAGCAGACACTGTATTAACTTACTCAGATTCAATGTTAAATTAAATTAACAGCAGAATGACTGAGTTTTTGAATTTAAATCTATTTTTTGTGACCAATTACAGTAAATAGTTATTTAAAACAATTTTGTGACAATCAATAAAAAAAAAATTCTATTTTATTTGAAATAAAGTGTGCCGCAGGATGAAGAAAGGGATGACTTCTCGAAATAGAAATGTGTCAACATATGTATTATATTGTAATAATGTAATCGCGTAAATGTCAAATTATGTCGACCAGTGTATTTCATTTTCACGTTGAACGGTGTCGGGTCAGATATAGTTTGATGTCGGATTCGCTACGTCGAACTGCGCCAATAAATGTGTGCCATTTTTACATCAAACGGTGTCGGGTCAGATATCGTTCGACGTCGAACTATACAGACAAATATATGCCATTTTTACTTAGAACGACATCAGTAAACGACGCCGAACAATGTTGGATTTGCTACGTCGAACTGTGTCAATAAATGTATGCCATTTTTACGTCGAACGGTGTCGGGTCAGCATCGGTCGAACTATACAGACAAATACAGTAAAACCTCGTTAAGTCATCGTTTTTTTTTCAGGCATGTTCAGCTTTCATAGACAACAGTGTTATACCTCGTTTACTCGTCGCTAATTTCTGTTAACTCGTCACTATGAAGAAGTTTGAGATAGCGGAACAGATAATTTATATGGCTTCCTTTAAAAAAAAAACTTGTTAACAACATTGCCAAATGCTTGAAAGTCACCATAAAAGCCTTTTGTTCCAAAATGGAATAGTTCTAATAATAATGGAATAGTTCTAAAAGTTGCGCTGGGGAAGTTTATTTGCCGACTAAAGTTTTTTAAACATTAGGGACTGTTCGAGCGAGACCTGATTTTTGCAAAGGCTTCAAATTTGAACAAATTATATTTGTTGAAAAACCACACATTTTTTCCAAAGTTGAGGTCTTCTAATGTTGTGTTTTTCTCTACCCCGGCCCTTCACACGTCCCTCAAAGTGGACCCTGTGTTCGAGATTACCTTGATAAAATTTACCGAGATGACCTTGATAAAATTTACCAAGATTACCTTGTAGTTTCATGAACTACTGATAAAGAATTAAAACACTGAAATTAAATTCTATGTGTACGTTAAATTGATGTGCAGTACTTCTGTTGCGAAGAAAAGCTAATTAATCTAGCAATTGCTCTGATTAGTCTAAATTTAAAAAATTACTAGTATAAAACCAAACTGTACCAGTATATTTTAATACAATAACTTGAGTAATAAGATCTCTAAAAACGTAAAAACTTCAATTTTTTCTTTTGCAATCTGTAAATTTTATTAATATTGTAATTTTAATTAATATTTTAATAAATGTTATGTTACAATTAATTTAATTGTAACATAACATTTATATTGTATAAATTTAATTCAATTAAATTTATAAGATTTTCACAATATCACGCATTGAAATTGACGGCACTTCGCTTAAGTCGTCACTACGCTTAAGCCGTCATAATTTTTCGATAACATGAGGTGACGACTTATTGAGGTTTTACTGTATATGCTATTTTTATGTAGAATGACATCGGTAAACGATGTCGAACGGTATTGAAATCTCTATATCATTCTATATCAATGTGCTACTGGTGTACTGTTTGATATTGAATACATAGAAATTTCCGACGCTCGTATTTATTCAACGTCGCATCGACGTCCTGACGATACTGTTGTTTAACTGAGGATATCATCGTTCATCATATGTGTTGCCCTTACGCAAGAATAAGTGTGTGTGCACACTTGATTATGTAACTGTTCGTCAGAAATCAAAAAAGATTTTAAAAAAACGAGTCTTGTTTTAGGTAACATCAAAATGTGGGAACAAAACTGTTAATTTTTGCATCTTCAACTTGCGGTAAATGTACAAGAATCACGAAAATAATTTGCTCCAAACTGCGTATCATAAATTCAATATGTCTGTAAGAAATCAATTCTTATTTAACAAAATTATATTATATGGGTTTTCTCATACTTAATTTGATAATTAATTTCACAAGCTTCATCTTTTATCTTTTTCATACTATGGGATTATTGAAAAAAAAAATTCTATTGGAACAGTGTACAGAATCTCATTTTTACTGTTTTACATAATTTTTTAGCTAATTTTAAAGCTCACTTTATATTCATTAACAAATATAGTTTTCTGTTATTGAATACACAACTAAACAAGAAAAGATTTAACAAGTAAAAGTAGGGAAGTATAGAACAAGTAAAAGTAGGGAAAACCCAGAAACTGAAAATAAATTCCAGTTATGTCTATGGAAAACTGTTTCTTTTCAGTTTGAATCAATTCGACCCAGTTCATGGTTCTAGGTATACAGAAAGTGCTATGGTTATAGTGTTAAGAGTGGCAAAAATATTGTGAAACAAACAAAATTTTCCATAAGTGAAAAAAAGTCTTTTTGAACACTGCATTGTCAGTTTTATTCATCTATGGCACACATGAAATAAGACTTTTAGTATCAGAATATGTTTAAAATGCATGTTTATTATGCTAGGTAATGCATAATTTTATATCTCAGAAAAATCTTTTCTTATGCAGAGTCAGACGAAAATTTAATGAAGTTTTAAATAAAGAAGGTATAAAGCTGTCTGTGAATGATTTCATCATCAAAGCAACAGCTTTAGCATGCAAGAAAGTTCCTGAATCGAATTCATCATGGCAAGAGGAATTTATTAGACAGTATGTAGATCACCATATTTTGTTCATTTAACACTTGACTGTTGTAGACTAGCAATTGGATATGTTATGGTAAATATGTGGTTATACATTTGTAATTTTATGCATTATATACATGCATAATGCCAGTGATAATGCATAATCATCCGTAAGTGATTATTACCGATTATCAGTAAGTTTGACATTTTCCTACATCTCAAGGAAACATATTTTCTGGATATTATGCCGAAATGAACTCTGAAAGGAAAGTGATCTGGTCTCTGCCGAGACACCAGATATGCTAGGCACTAGAACATAATATCCAGAAAATATTGGTTTTCTTCAATGGGGGAATCTGACCTGTTCTGCCAAACAAAAGGGGGTGATAGATGAGCCCAAGTGGATCACGAAAAACCCTACCAACCCTGTCCTATCTCAAAGCATTTTCGAATTATAGTGGATAATCGATTATGGAAAAAATATATGTCAAGTCTAAAAACCTTGCATTTGTGAAGTTTCTAAGAAACCTACACACAAACTAAGCTCATATTTGGAAAGAACTTGGCAAAGTTGAAAATCGAATTGTTGTCAAAAGTTTTCATTGACAATTATGCAAATACTCTTTTTTTAGAATTGGTCAAACTTAACAAAATCTTGTCCATTGCACCAGCATTTTAAAGAGCCTACAATAAACCATGTCAGGTTTAGGAGAAATTTAGCCCTTTATTCGCAATCCATCACTGAAATCAGTGTTCACCGAAGTAATTTCATTAGGTTTTGACAACAATTTGATTTTTCACTTCATCAATCTCGGCAATTGAAGCTCATCATTAAACAGACTATGTGGCGCTGCGGTCATTAACAGAAAGCACACGCTTCCGGGTGAGAAGAAAAGAAATCTGTTGTCATTCCGCCCACACTCAACAAGGTTGTACCTTCTTTCATATGAATAAGTTTCTCGTTGTTTATTTTATGCTAAAGTTGGTGACCCGGCTACTAACAATGTCCAATCCAACTGAACAGCCAATGGAAATGTTTCAGGTTGCTGTCAGAGCCCCTCTGTTTTGGGCCAAACAACCACATCTATGGTTCAAACAAGTGGATTCTCAGTTCCTGGCGAGTGGAATCACTCCTGATTCTACTAAATTTTCACACAACCGTTGCAACCATGGATAAAAATGTTTTGGCACATGTGAGTGACCTCGTCTGGAATCCGCCGGCAGAATACATGTACAACTCACGCAGAAGACTCCTCCAAGCTTAATTTGCTGAACCAGATGAACGACACATGTAACGTTTGATGTATGAAGTTGAGGTGGGTGATCGTCGACCTTCTGCATTACTCCAAGAAATGTGAGATCTATCCGACAACCGAATCAGTCGAAGTCTATGGATACAATGCTTACCATATCAAGTTCAGGCAATCCTCTCTACAAATTCAGAAACTTCTGAAAAGTTATCAGAGATGGCTGACGTGATCATCAGCGTCAGTGGAAAGGTACCGAATATTTCACCAAATCTCGACCACCCACAGCAACTTGACATGCAACAGCTGAGAGAAAAAATAGAGACATTGACATTGCAGGTCAACACGCTTTGCTGATCTCAAGAACAGTGCGGAAACCCACAACATCCGCACAATCGAAATCGCCACGAAGGTGCAAACTCTGTGAGGTTTTAAAACAATCTCTGCTGGTATCACAGTGAATCAGATCCTACGCCCATAAGTGTGTGTGTGCAACCATGTAGTTTCTATTCTGGAAACGATCAAACCGACAACTGATGGCCAGGGCCATCTCAAGAGCATCATGGGCCCTACCAGGCAAAATTCTCAGAAATTTCAACCAGATCTCATTTTTGTGAGGCCCCTTTTCTCTTGAGGCCCCCGGGCAGTGTCTGGGTGGGCTCATGTCTTAAGACGGCACTGCTGATGGCGACGAGAGAGTCGGTTCCATATAGCAGTTGCCTTTACATCGCAGACCTGCTAAGCAAGATTTCGTTTCTCATCGACACTGGTGCAGACATTTCCGTAATACCCCCTTCTACTGCTGATAGAAAGAAACCACAGTCACTACTCGCGCTTACTGCTGCAAATGGTTCTACAATAAAAACATACTGAAAGTAAGAGCCTCTGCACACGGACAAATTTCTCGACAAGCGAGCTACGATTCTTCTTTCCCTCACTTCTCAATTGAATTAGTTGGAGACCACCACGTGATTGCTTGGCGATTTTTACGCATCAAAATTGCAGAGCAAGCGATTGGTGTTTTGACTGACGTGAAAAAAAGTACATGATGGGAAAATAGAAATTCAATTTTTGTAGCACTTTAAAATTTAGGCAGTAAATCAAATACAGTTTTTATATACAAGTATGTATATGTAGTAGCATACACAGGATTACTTTTTACTTAAAAAAAAGTGTTATCTCTGCTCAGAAGAAGGGGGTGTGTTTTCCCTACGAGGTACAAAATACATAGGGATTTCCTCTAAAAGAAATAATTTTTTTTAAATTTTTAAATCAAAAAAATTGAGACACTTCTTGATATGCACATATTCTATATACATGTGGCCATCTGGTTAGCCAATGTCATTCACGAGCTATTAGTTGATTGTTACGCCATCCATGTAAGGTGCCTTTCAACATATATATATGCTCCAAGGTTGAAACAATATCTGCTTCCATAGCTTAGATGGTAGAGCACTCGTCCAGCAAGCGAGAGACCGGGGTTTGAGTCCCCTTGGGGGCAGTGATGAATTTTCTTCCTTGTAATCTTCATCTCCACAAATAACCAGTCTCTCAATGAATCTTGTACTTCTTGATATTTTACATTCTCTACAATATCAACAGATGAGAGGCTAATGTATGGTATTTCACATTTATATTATTAATAGACATTATATAGACATTACAATTGTATATACATTATTTCAGAAATAATTTGAAAATGAGTGTTTCAAGATTTAACATGTGGACCTGATAATCACTAATTTAAAAAAAAAATCACTGAAGGAGACTCTTGAAACACTCATTAGAAAAGTAATTATTTTTCTTGTTTTTGCTGCTTATGCAAGTCTAAATTGTGATTTTGTTCTTTTGAGTTTTAAGCATTTTTGAACATTTGATCTTGCTTTTTTTTTACCCATTTCACATTTAAAATGGTAAGTGTTTATTTTTGAGTTCGCTCTTGATCATTATCTCAGTTTGATTCTACATACTTTGAGATGACTTCTTTTCCTGAGTCATTCTTAGAATATTTATATGAAATTCTCAGAAATTTAAATATAGTGATTAAAAACTAAAGAATTAAATTTTTTTGACTTAAACTGTAGAAATAAAAACTATAGAACAATGATTAACCTTCAATGTGTAAAATTAATGTGTGTAACTGTTGAATGTGTAACTTCAACACACATTCAAAGAAAATCTTCTGAATCGGGCACACGATTTTACCAAAATCCTTTGAAAAATGGCAGGGCCTCTTGAGGTAAGACGATGCCTCCTTCCAGTTGTCAACAGTAGGGTGCCGGATTTTCACTGATAGGATTTCTCCCACAGCAACAATAAGGTCAAAGGTATGAATAGGTCTTTTGTAAGTTGGCAATAAGCCTTACTGAGTGTAAAAAGGTCCATGAAATTCAGGAAATAAGTTTTTCATCAGTGAAAATCGTTATTTCCACTTGGTTTTTTGGCTTCACACAAAATTACTCCCATTCATACTGATTATAAAAATTACAGCAATATCATCAGATCAAAATCTACTATACTATGATATTCACATAACATTCAATCGAAAATAATTAAATTACATATCACTGTATTGATACATCTGTTACGAATTCGTATAAAAAAATGTATAAAAAATAACTAATTTTCCGTAATGGAGCGGTGTCACATTCAACTTTTACAGTCAATTTTTAGCTCCAATTAGAGACCAATTCTAGGTCTCACAGCCTATCCGACAATTTTTTTTGGTACTATAGCTTCCATGATTCTAATGAACTTTTATGAACATTTTTACACTCCAGAATATGTATTATTGTTCAATCGGTAATGTTATGAAATTTGTAAAGAAACCAGAAGCATGGTCTCCATAAGGGTGAAGCTGACATGACATGAACCTTGGGATCAGTGGCGTAGCCAGGTTTTGGTCCATGAGGGAGCGAAATTGTGAAAGGCAACATTTTTTTGTTCGTGCTTAAGGCGCAAACATAAAATTACGCATTAGTGGAAAGAACTTTAAAATTCCCAATTTAAAAAATCAAATTTGTTTCCAGTTGATGTTATTTTTCAAATTAAATTAATTATCTTTCAATTGATTAATGTATTTTAATTTTTTAATTAATTTTGAAAAAATATAAATTCCATTTTATGTTTTGTGTACTCATACAAATGCAAACACTAAAAACAACTGGGAAGTCACCTTAAAAGGTAGTTGGAAAAAATTTTGATTAAAATATAAAAAATGATAGGAGAATATGAAATAAAAAGGAAAAAAATTATTTTCTCTTTCTCTAAAATTATTCCGAGATATGACAGTACAGAGAAACCTTAATGCTTCCATTTAATCGCTTTTATCATGTAACACTCTTATCGTAAGCACGTATCACATGTACACTACTTCTACTCAATCGTGCATGTACTTCCAAGACATTTGTCTTATGGAATTTCTAACAAATTAATGCATGCCGGAAAGTTCTGTCTTATATTATGCGTGACCATTTAGGCATATGCAGAAAACCCCAACCCCCCCCCCCTTGCGTACGCCAATGTACGTGACCATAACGTATATATGATGTCATAGTTATGCATGGTTTCAGTTTGAGAAGTTTCGCCATCTGTCTCCCATATTAGAAGTAAAACCACCAATTTGATAGACCACCAATGTGATGTTGTGGAAAATGAAGAAACAAATAATGCCCGGTATTCTGCTTTAAAAAGCGATGAGTATATATATATATATAGTGCATTTATATTATTTCTGAAATATATTAACGGATTATCAAAGTGTGTGTGCTCATCCCTATATGTCCCTTTTTTGAGGGACACCTCAACGCGTTGGTGTATTGATGTGTGCTTATTCGGTACTTAGTAGTGGGGTTTTTTTTTTTACATTAGGCCAGGGATTCTCAAACTGTGCGTCTCCAATCTTTATCAGATGTGGCATGGAGTGGTGACCCTGACGAAGGTTCTTCGAAAATATGTTTTGTTAAACAGCTCCAGGAAGCTGGCAGAGCTTGCGGATAATCATTGAATAAGGGAAAAGGGGCACCTCGGGGATAAAAAGTGTTCGAGAACCCTCTCCATCAGGCTATTCTGGGCAGTCACGGATTGATCCCGAAACCAGGGGGGGGGGCACGGGGTGTGTTAACAAACACACTGCTGCCCCCCCCATAACTTTTGGAGTAATTTCTCTGATTCGGCACACTGCTGTATATGCATAATGATGAAACAAACAATGATTCATAGAAAAGAGACACTACACTATGAAAAAAGGCAATGCTTCTGAAAAAGTCACATTTTAACGTAAAACTATGCACTATCACCGTATAATATAGTACAATATATTGTTGTACGAATATAGAAGACTATGATTTCGTCTCCCATTCTCTACATACAGGGACGGGCTTAAGTATTTTGCGGCCCCTATTAACAGGGGTTTTCCTATACCCCAGGGTGTCCATAGGTACTCTGGTGTCCGAGAACGACTGTAAAACTCCTTCGTAGTCATAAAAAATGCCATTTGGCAATAAATATGGATAAAAGTGCCCGCTTCCCAGTGAAAAAAATTGCAATTGGGCCCCCAGGCACTCGAAGATTTGGGGCTCTCGTTCTAATCTAGGAAACCGATTATCTACCCACGCCCTTAACCTTAGAGGTTCTCTATCTTGGACTGAATTTTAAGCTATTGCTTTGCTGAGAAGTTGAGGTCAAAATGTGTAATCAAAACATTTTTATCCCCCCTTTTGCGGCCGCACCCTTCGCACCTGCCTAAGTCCGGCCCTGTCTACATATCAGAGTGCTATTGACCCAAGATTATAGGTTTTTATTTACCCGCCTTTAAGAAAAACTCTTCCAGAATCCCCTTTTGGCCCCAAAATCTTGGGCTTTTTAGGGTTCAAAAGCTCATAGCAGTTTTCCACCTTTTCCTAGTCTTTGACACTGCCCTATACACAAGCTAGTAGCTCTTGCCAAGGCACCAGCAGATAACGTGGCATTTCTAGGCACTATGAATCTAAGTCACCCATACATAAAGCAGTATTTCTAGAAGCTCAAGCTCTACCTAAGACACCTAAAGGAAAGGCGATACATCTTGGAGCTTGAATCCTAGCCATTACTTCATGGGTTCAGTGGTCTGTCCACAATAGGTTCCCGTGCCTAATTTCTTCAAAAGGCGCCTTAGTCAATGCTCTTGGTGGCCCTTCAGAACAGAATGAGCTTTCGTGAACTCCATATCCTCATAGCTACGAAAGGTATTTCTAGGAGCTCTATCGAGAACTACCAATAGCAAGAGAAAAAAGTTACAGCTAGAAGCGGGCAAGATTCTGCCCTTTGATAAAGGTGGGGGAACAGAGGTTGGTCTGAACATGTTTCCAGATGAAGAGCTTGAGAGCAATTGTCAAAAATGGTAATGAAAACCTCAACTTTCTTTTTTCATTCTTTTCTTAAGGATTAGTACAAACCCAATCACTGTGAAATTGCAAGAAGCGCAAATATAAATGTAAATTTTTTTTCCCCCTTACTCATCATTTCATTTTAGTCAATGAAGGTAGAAAATGAAAAAATCAATATTTTTCAAGTTTTTTTAAAGATCAAAAGTCATTTAGAAAAATAGGCACCAATGTAGGCAAAATTTCGATTGGGAGAGCAATCGCTCCCTCTGCTCCCCCTCCCCCTGGCTACGCCACTGCTTGGGGTCCTTTATGATTCTCATCAGTTTTTTTTCCATGCCATAAATTCACTTAGAAAGAGGCCTCCGAGTGCAGGACAGTGCTGTCTTAATGCACGAGCCCACCCAGGCATGGCCCAGAGGCCTGGAGTGAAGACAGGAGGGGGGCTGGAAATAAAATCTGGTTAAATTTTTAAGAAATAAACACGTAGAGGGCCCTAGAAAGATCACTTTACCTGGGGCATTCGCCATCTTGACAAACACTGAAGTGGCGGTCAAAGGGATAGCGTTATTATTCTGTGTGGAGATATGCAATTGACTTTTACTGTTCAGTATACTAAGTTTTTACAGGCTATTGATTCTGTTGTCTGATTGGTTCTTGGAATGGGAAGTTTTCCCTTAAAAGCCACCAGTGTGCTGAGAAATAGATTGAACTAACATATGCAAGGATCAGTGCTTAACAAGGCTTCTCGCCTCGAGCAAAATATGTCACTATGTTCTAGTGAATCGACAGTCTAATGAAGGTGGACGCAATGACCTAGGGCCGAACTTAGCCAGGTGCGAAAGGTGTGGTCGCATCGGGCCACTAAAAAAAGGGCCGTAAAAAAATGAAATTGTTTTTGCCTCTGTAAATAAATATGTATTTATTTTTTAAAAAATTTTCTCGTAAAATACTAATATTGCTTGAAGAAAAAAGTGATTCTTTTCATTAGTGGATATATATATATATATATATATATATATATATATATATATATATATATATATATATATATTATTAGTGGACATACATATTACCTACAAAACACTCTGCCTGCAGGCCAGACAATGTGTTAAAAAGGAAGAAAAACTATGTATATATATGGCCAAAACCCTATCACTGGAGTGGCAGAATGGGTAGGAACTTTGCTGTTGGTAGAACCTTCGAAATGTACATCCTCCTCCCATTGTGTGTGTACACACGGAGTGCGTCCAAAGGTTAGTCAAAGCTAATTTGTATTGGAGAACATAAACACGCAAAAAAGGAACAGACAACCAGATGTTTTTCTGGACAGTACGTAATAGTGTGGCACGCCTGACTTTTCCGCAGAACCCATAACAAATTTTGAATATTTATTCAAAAATTGCTACTTTTCAAGACAAATAAAATTCAATTGGTCGAATGGTCAACACGTTTATTTGTCTTGAAAACGTGGCAATTTTTCTATAAATTAAAACCAGGCAAAGTTTCTCATTTTTGTGATAAAATTTTGAATATTTGTTTATTATACGGGCCGTCCCAAAAAAGTCATCATGTGCTCTGCGGAACAAGAATCCAAACTTGTAGTGGATAAAAGTGTCTATATATATATATATATGTATTTATTTATTTATTTGTGAGCTATACACATAGTATGACCCCTTTGGGTCATATTTCATTGTTTTAGTAAATATATTAATTTTGCCAATCTTGCTAAAAACTATTCACTTTTTTGAAATTTTCAAATCGTGGATTCATTATTTTAACATGAGCTGTTGGCAGGCCCGTTATTTGGGGAGGGGGGGGGGGTCCAGTGAAAATACACTAAAAATGGTATATATATATATATATATATATATATATATATAAAATTATAAATACATTGAGTACATGTTCTTTGTTTCCCCCCCCCCCCCGGAAAATTTGAAATGACAGCCCTTGCTATTGGTCGTACATCAGTGGAAAAATTGTTTTTTTTTTCATTTGGTCATCCTAGTTATACACATATATTCAGAATAACGAAAAACATGCTCATTTGATCATTTCTTTTCTCCACCCATGGTATATCCGACTTCAACCCAGTTTTGTCAAAGGATGACTGCTACTCCCAAGGGGGTAGATGAAGCGTAAAAAGGCTTCCATTACACTCCCGAACCTCAGACAACTGCATGGGCAACGTCCCTTCAGGCATCTGATTCCCCAGATCATTCAATCAGGTAAACCAGTGGGTATCCCTCTGCTCACCTCTCGGCTGGACCACAGTCTCCCAGGACTGTTTAGTAAATTCAAAATTGGTACATACAAAAATGGGCACCAGCTGCTGAAGCTGTGGAAACAGCACATCGCAGGCCCTATGCAAACTCCAGATTATATGAAGATATTAACAATCAGTACATACACACACAAATGGGCAGCAGGAGCTGTGGGAACAGCCCATCGCAGGCCCTACGCACATTCCAGATTATATGAAGATATTTACAAAAAATGTAAGTGTTGACTGTGAGGAGGATTTTGTTGTTGAGTATAATTCCTCTTGGTAGGCCCATCTAGACACCAAGAGTGTTCTTCCGGAAATGGGGAGAGGTGCTTCTTCTTGGTGGGCCCCAGCCAGACACAGAGGGTCTCCTACAGGTTTGGGGAGTCTTTTCTCCACCACCCCCTTTATTTTATTTTTTTGCACAATAGGACTAATTGGACTGTTACTTACACAGTTCACAGCCGGTTTTGAACAGGTTTTTATGTTTTTCACAGAGAGGTACGTACGCCAAACGTTTTTCCGCAGACTTTCCTCAATAGCAATGTGCTGTTTGATCATCATGGTGCTGTTTTTGTAATAGTCCTTGTTTCAGAGAAGGCACTGGCAAGAACAAAAGAGAGTATCGAACACACGATATACCTGCGCATCTTGTGGCACAGTTCACGAATATCTTATCAACCTGGACTACCATAGTCGTATTCCACAAATACCCACAGTTTTTTAATCATGACAACTAATAAACAGTATCACTAATTTCACGTTTGAGTATTCACATTATAATTCATGAAATGCAAGAAACTATCAAAAGAACAAGAAAATTTTAAAAAAATGTTAGATGAAATGGTCTTTTTTTGATTAATAACAAAATACAGAACAAGGGAAAAAATTACTACTCAGTGCACTTAGTCAAACAGGTTGAGTGTGAATTTTCAAACACCATTCTCATACGAAATATAGAGTGATTGGACGAAGGTAGAGGAACAGTGAATTCCCCCCCCCCCCCCCCGATCCAGTGCTCCAAACCAACACCAGATATAGTAAATATGAAGATTATATGAATTCAGATTTCAGCACAAACTGAAATTGTGGTCTCAGAGGAGTGAAAAATTCCAACTTGTGCAAAAACATAAAACATGAAGTGAAAGGACGGTCAATTTTTAACAATTGACCATTTAGGTTTCTTTTTGCTAAATTTTTGCTTGTCACGTGATGTTATATGACCAGCATTGATTGGACATTGAGACCGAAAATGTATTACTGGGATGCAAAATCTGAAAATTTTAGGTGAATTCACCCATATACATGATGGTCACTCGTGGGAAATTTCCCTTACATTGCCAATTGCATACCAACAACTTTTCCAGTGGAGTTGTCAGTATGGGTTAGCTATTTCATCATCAAAAAGTGGATCAATGCATTTAGGTAGACGCACCGATCCTGAATATTATCAACTAGATAATGAAACATTACAGCAATTGGATTAATGCGTGGATATTGTAATGAGCCGCATTCTGGATTTCACTGATCATTATCATGGCATAAGTCTGCAAAGCTAATAGAATTTCATATATGTTATGTACTGCATGCCGTAAGTGTGGTGCGCATACGTTGTCATATGCTTTATATGTGTACATTCACCCGATTCTGGAATTATGTTCGCAAGTATGGAGCCCTTACAAAATCAAGCACATAAAGCTCCTCGCTCAAAAAGCCCCAGAGGTCGTTTTATATACGAACACCTGGCATGAGCAGTTTCTCTTATTGCCAGAGACTTTAATTTTTGTGGTTACACTCGCTGGAATGGCATAGAATCGCTGCATATCTGAAGGTGTGCTACAAATTGGTCCACCAAATTGTTTATCTACCATCGAGAGAACCTTTATTTGAGATCATAGACACGCAAGTTAACCTATGTAGGCATCACTTCCAAATAAGAATACCAACGGCCAGAAGAGATTGCTTTTTCCACGGATATAGATGCCATTTGGCGAGAATATGGAACAGTCTTCCATCAGAACTTGTATGTGCCTCCTATGCAAGATTTGCTTCCGTTATTGAGGATTTCAACCTGGCTCCGTATGCAAAGTGCTTCCCGTTTTCTGACTTTTTTTTTTGTCTTCCAGTATAAGTGCATTTCATGCCTTCTGGAGTTATTGTAAATAAATAAACTTTTAAGTATTTTTTTATTCCATATAATTTTTTATGTTGTGGAATTCCGCAACAATAGGCCTATTTTGCATTGTAAGGACTCGTGAAATTATTGACTGTGAAGTCGTCTGCGGCCCACAGACAGCATGAAGGTAAAATATTGCACATTATTCTTGTATAATTACATTGTAAAACATTCATCACATTTTGATGTTGCACAATATTTATTTTCTGAGTTCGATGCTGATCCTGTGCGGAACCCTCGCTGGCGATCTGAGGGACTTCCCATCATTAACTGCCAGGCCCCTCATGTTACAAACTACAGGAGTACTGGTTTGCGCGAGTGCCCATTGATAAAGCCCAGAGATGAAGCGAGCTGCCAAAGCCGAGTTTGATAAAATTATTAGCATGAGTATATTCCCTTCAAATAGTGAGTGGTCCAGTCACCTCCACAGGATAGAAAAATCTGACTGCCGATGGAGATGCTGTAGTGACTATCAAGCTCTCAATGCAAAAACGGTTCCTGACAGATACAACATTTGGAATATTATGGATGTCTTTATATGGATCTGCACGGTAAGTGTATCTTCTGTACTATAGACTTGAAATGCGCTTATCATCATCCGCTTCTGATATACCAAAAACTGCTGTTGTCACTCCTTTTGGACTGTTTGTATTGAACATCCTCAGTTTTGGGTTGCGAAATGCAGCTGAAACAATCCAGCGCTATATAGACAAAATATTGCGAGGACTTCCATTCTGTTTCCCTTATCTTGAGGATATGTTAATTGCATCTCCAAATCTTGAAAAGCACATCTCTCATGTGCGTGAGGTTTTGAAGCATCTGTGCCAACACTGTCTAAAAATAAATATAGACAAATGCATGTTCGTTTGCAGATCAATCAAGTTTCTCAGACATTCAGTCAACAAACAAGGCATTACACCCTTTCAGCCAAGGTTGATGTCATTGACTCCTACCCGAGACCCAAAAACAAGGCAGAACTTAATTGATTTGTCATCAAAGTCAATTTCTATCGCAGATTTTTATCAAAAGCGGTGGCGACACAATTGCCACTGCATCTAGTACTTCGAAATTGTACACATCATGACAAAACACCTACAACATGGACACCAGAGCTCATGAAAGTTTTCGATCATACAAAACTTGCTGTTACAGAGGCTGTTTTATTGACGTATCTCAGGCCCTATTCCCCCAATCGCACTCGTGACAGATGCCAGCAACATAGCTATCGGCTCAATGGTACAACAACTTGGATTTTTCTCTCGCAAACTGAATGATACTGAAATACAATACAGTGCTTGTGACCGCGAACTCTTGGCAATTTTTGCATCAATCATTCGCTTTCGATATGTACTGTAAGGTAAACCATTCATGTTTTTCACTGATCATAGGCCGTTGGAGCTTGCTTTCAATCAGAAAGCCTTCAAGCTATCTCCTCGACAAATCAATCAACTCAATCTGATTGCTCAGTTTAGAACTGATATTCGTCATATCAAGGGAAAAAGCTATGTGGTAGCAAATGCTCTTTCACGAGCAGGAGTTGGCATACTTTTTCCTTTTTCCATGAATTAGGACCTCATCGCCGAAGCACAGAGGAATCACCTTCAACTGAAGCAGTTGCTCGATGCAAATATGCCATTTTCACTCACCGTTCAACAGCTACCTTGTTCTGTAAAAACTACACTTTTTTTGACACCTCGATGTCTAAACCACGGTCGTATATTGCTAAACAACATCGTTTTCAAGTGTTCGAAATTATTCATCAACCAGTGCATCCGGGTGTTAAATCCACTGTTAAAATTATCACTGACAAATATGTATAGATCTGTACATGAAAAAAGAAATCCAAAATTGGGCCCAAGCATGCATTGCTTGTCAGAAGTCAAAAGTTCATGGTCATATCAGCCCTCATATTGTACAGTTCTTATCTCCATCCAGACGATTTAACACATCGACATAGTGGGACTGCTTCCACTATCAGAAGGTTTTTTCACATTCATAGATTGCTTTTCAAGATGGCCTGATAGCAGATATTACTGCAACACAGATGTCACTGAGAAACAGTTGCTCAACTAGTTAGGACAACCCTTTTTGAAAATTTCGGCCTGTACCAGCATCTCACCATAATAAATCCAAAACGTTCATCCATAGAGAACTATCATTCCACGGATGTTTTCCTTCGCAATGACGTTGTCAAGAAGCCGTTGCAGTTCCCATATGATGACCCCTACGAAATTGTTATCACCATCAGATGCAAAGGAAAAAATGTATGTGTGAACATTGCATGAGCGAAACCAGCACACATTGCCACAGACAGTAACAGTCCAAAGAACGAACCCATTATGACATATATATACTAATGAAATGCTATCATATTCGGTGCGTTATATATACAGCAGAGCAAGTCGTCCACCGAATCGTCTCATTTCATAAGTGCATGTATAATTTTGTCATATATACACTGCTGGCCACCCAAATTGCAACACCAAGAAAGACAAGATATATCGCAACAATATTTATTTTGTAGATAACATGTTGACCAAGCATCAAATGATTACATTTATACTCTTCTGTGAAGTGTGGTTCCTGCCAAAATCAGTAGCCACAGTAGCCGCCATTGTTGGAGATCACCGCTGCCACACACCTCGGCATTGATTCAAAGAGACTTTGGATGTGTTCTTGGGGTACAGCAGACCAAGCAGCTTCCACGCGTTGCCAAAGTTGATCTGGTATGGCAGCTGGGGATGTAATCTGGGTCAATCGTTGAGCAACCATGGACCACATGTTTTCTATCGCCGAAAAATCCGGAGAGCGAGCTGGCCAGGGAAGCAATTCAATCTGGCGATTGACGAAGAACCTTTGGACAATGCGTGCCACGTGTGGTCGCGCATTATCCTGTTGAAATATGGCTGTGGGCAAGCCCTGAAGGTAAGGAAGGACAACTAGCTCTAACACCTCGGAGATGTAGCGCTGGCTTTTTAAAGTACCGGCAATGCATACTAGAGGAGTGCGAGAGTGATATCCAATACCGCCCCATACCATAATACCCGGTGCAGGACCAGTGTGGCGGTGCATAACGCAGCTGTTCAGCATCCTCTCTTCACGGTGTCTCCAGACTCGAATCCGACCATCATGGTGTTGCAGACAGAAGCGTGACTCGTCAGTAAAGACAATTTCATTCCATTGTGCCGTCCACATCCTTCTTTCATTGCACCATTGGCGGCGGAGACGTCTGTGGTTCTGCGTCAAGGGTAGACGAAGCAATGGACGTCTTGAAGACAGACCACTCTGCTGTAAACGGCGTCGAATGGTACACCAGACACTGGATGATGCGGTACAGACTGAATGTGCTGTGCTATGGTTTGTGATGTGGCTGAGCGATCCGTCACTGCCATACGCACAATACGCCTGTCATCACGTGAAGTGGTGCACTGAGGTGGATGCGATCGAACACGTCGGTCCGTCGTACCCTCCTGCATCCAACGATCACATATCCGCATTACAGTTATTTGGTTTCGTCCAACACTACTACCGATTTCCCTGAAAGATAATCCACAATCTCGGTAGGCCACTATCCTTCCTCTGTCGAACTCGGATACTTGATCAAAAGATGATCGCTGTTTTCTACGAGGCATAATTGATCGTTTTTTTGAAAAAACCACAAGAAAAACACAATTGCCGTACTTCAAATCGTCGAAATCTCCAAGCCTTAAATAGAGCTTTGAAGTGGCGCCACAGGCACGCGTGATGTGCGTCTGCGCTGAAATTCTAATCATTTGCATATCTCACCTCCGCTAATGCATTTTGTAAATTTCATATTATTTGCATGCTTCCTTCACGGTGTTGCTTTTACGGTGGCCAGCAGTGTATATACACTGGTGTAAGAAATTAAGAGAATTCGCTGACTTGGTCGATTATCCCTAGAGCTACTGTACCAATTTTAATGAAATTTGATATGTACATACATTGATACAAGACAAAACAAATAATCATTCAATAATTGTAATGCACGTGCATGATCGTGCGTAGCACTCGTTGGAGTTGGAAGGTATGAAACAGCGGTTGCAGAATAAAAAAAAAAAAGGTTAATAGATGGGTTAATAGTGGGTATGGTCCCCTCTTACAGATATACAGGTCTCGCAGCGTGATTTCATACTTGAAATAATTTCCTGTGGCAATTGGTCCCACTCGTTCAGCAACGCTGTTTTCATTCCCTGGATGGTTCCCAGAGAGGGGGGGGGGGTTGCGAGTTGCAATTGCCCTGCCCAGAGCATCCCAGACATGCTCTATAGGGTTAAGGTCTGAGAGATCTGGCTGGCCAATCCATCTGGTGAATATCCTCACTCTCTAGAAAATCTTCGAGCAGAACAGTTCTATGTGGCCTCGCGTTATCGTCCATTAAAATGAACTCGGGGCCAACTGCACCCCTGAAAAGGCGAACATAGGGCTCCAAGACTTCAACCCTATACCTCACACCAGTCACAGTGCCTCTTTCAAAGACATGGAGAGGTGTGCGGCCATCCAACATGATGCTTGCCCAGACCATTAAACCGCCATAATGGTCGATTTCGCGGACATTGGAGGGTAGGTAGCGGGTCCCTGGTTCTCTCCATATGAACGTACGGCGAGAATCGGTGCTTAGGCTGAACCGGGACTCATCAGTGAAGAGAACGGTCGCCCATTGATCCATACTCCAATCTCTATGCTCTCTGCACCATGATAAACGGATTCTCCTGTCCGTAGAAGTGAGCGGGACGCAAACAGCAGGTCTTCTTGCAAACAACCCTCTCTCATGAAGTCTTTTGGAAACAGTCACCCTTGATACACGGGTTCTTGTGGCTGCATACAAGTCACGAGAGAGCTGAGAAGCTGTAGCACTCCTGTTACGCCTCGCTATAATCGACAAATGGTTATCTTTTCTGGCCGTCGTGGCTCTTGGACGACCTTGCCCAGGCTTTCTCTCGATGGATCCAGTATCCTGGAACTGTTTCCATAAGTTACACACAACGCTGGTCGTTAAATTGAACTATCTACAAATCTGGACTTGAGATTGGCCTGCTTCCTAGCCCCCCCCACAATTCGCCACCTCATCCCATCATCTAAATGTTGGTGGTTACTCATTTTTACTGTTAAAATTTGAAATTAACCAATTGCTGCAAAATAACACCAAGAAATTTGCCGAGGTGTGCTAGCGAACGAAATGCGTCTTAACTTACGCACGCTTTTAAAGTCTGTTTCTCTACTAGCTCCGCCTACACACACGTGTACACTTACGTATTTGACGTACAAGATTTGCATTTTTGTCTAAAAGCAGTTGTTTTACATTCAGTTCAGTTCTTTTCATGAAATTCGATAAAATATGCAAATTCTCTTAATTTATTTCACCAGTGAACTAGCTATAATACCCGGTGCTGCCAGGGTTTTCTGCAATAAGGCTTTTTGGATCACGTGATATCCCCTCTTTGAGGGACATACAAACCGTGTCTACGGTTACCAATTGTGAGGATTTCCTGCACGACTCATGAAAGAAACAAATCTAGGTTTAAAGAAATGCAGAAATGAATGAATTAAAAGACAATATGGAGACATTAATTTTCATTTTCAGGAGTTATAAATAAAAAGTTGAAATCAATGGTATTGCATGAATATGCAACTCAAAAGTAGGTACGGCTAATTACTTCATATTTGGTTTTCTGGGCTATCTCTTCGTAGCTCAATATTTCAAAAATCGAGAATTCAATACAATTTTTTAAATTATCGATGTGGCGAAAAACCCCACTAAATTTCTGCATTTATACAGTAAAATCAGCAATTTTAACAGATTTCTATAGGGATCATCCTTTGTCTGACCCTCAAAGTTATGCTGATGATGGGGTCTATTCAAAAAGCTCTCATTACTGGGAGGATTGAAAAAAGTGGCAAACGATTATAAAGGCATAAACTATTATACATATACTGGCAGCGTTAAAGAAGTGACGAGCCATTGTAAAGGCTTATACACTAGGGTGGAACGAAATTTTTTTTTTCGAAATTGCTATTGTAATAGAATTTAAAATATGCCTTTATGCGAAGAAATGCCATTCCTAATTTTTTTTCCCCAAAATTCAAACTTCTTGAGGTTCCTCATCGCCCCTAAAGTTTTACGCACGTGTGGAATTCTATAACATGACACCGCGGTGGAGTCTTTCCTATTCCCATGAACATGTGATTCGTTATGTGAACTGGATGTTTTCCCCTTGTTTCCAGTATTCATCTGCAATCTTACCCCTTAACTGAGAGGGTGTCAAAATGACGACCAGAAGCTTTTGTTGACATTTTAGGAAATTCTAAAGAGTTGGATTCTCGGGTCTTGCTCACCCATGGCGATGTTATGCTTTGTTATATGCTGACTCAATGCAATATGAAGGCACAACAATCAAAAAAATATCCAGCTATTGCAGACATTCTTGAAATTATCAAGCCAAAGATAGAAAATATTTGGAAAATTGCTTCAATTCTTACGGTTTCTCACCAACGGATATGCAAAATTTTCAAAGACTTTTACTATAAATACAAGAATCTTAAGAAAAATATGAAAGCAAGGAAAGATTCTCAAACTTTCAAGTTGAACTTGAAATCTTTTCAGTGTGAAGCACGGAAATTGTTCAACATTGCAGCATGCAAATGTGATTTTGAAGACAAGTTGAAAATGGTCCTAAATTTAGAGCGAGATTTCTTGCAATATCAAAGAAGTACACGCAAAATGGCCATTGGTCGAGTAGATGTCCTAATAATAAAGAAATTGAAAAACAATGAACAAGGGGAAATGAAAATGGTATCCCATTTGAAGTCATCTGAAGAAGAAACGGCGGAAACTGGTTCATCAACCACTTAAAACTCATCTATATCCAACGATTCTGAGGAAAGTGATCTATATGAGCCAAAACACAGCTTACCGTTGAAGTTAGCATTTCCATCTACCAGTACTGAAGCTTGTCCATCAATCGGTGCTGAAGCAAGTACTTCATTTGCTTTTAAAGTTCTACCATCATCCTCACAGATGAGAAGTAAATTACCAAATGTTGCTCTTGCTTGTGATAGAAGATGTGTCTGATCGATCAGCTGCAATTATTGCGAATGCTGTGCTGGAAGATGTTGGATTATTAACGAAAGAGAAGCCAAATATAACAATAGACCTGATGAAAATAAGGCGTGAAGGAGCATCATAGAGAGTTCTTTTGCAAGATAAAATTCCTAGAACAAAATGTCCGAGAAATATATTTTGATGGTTAATGAGACAAAACCTTAGCTAATGTCAAAGAAGGTGATTCTTTCCATAGAAGAACCATATCTGAAGAACACATAACCATATCGCAGGAACCCGAGTCAATTTATCTAGGTCACACAACTCCAAGAAGCAGTAGAGCAAGGGATATAAAGTCATCAATCCTAGACTTTTTGAAGCAAGATTTTGATACGAAGGAATTGATGGCGATTGGATGCGATGGAACTGTTACCAACACTGGATATAAAAATGATGTTATCAAATTAATAGAGAAAGAAATAGGCCATCCCTTGCAATGGCTTATTTGTCTTTTTCACTTCAATGAGTTACCTCTAAGGCATCTTGTGAAGCATCTAGATGGATGTTCCATCGGTCCACACAGGCTTCAAGGTGATATCGGAAAAAGTTTGGAAAATTGTGAAAGATTACCTATTGTTAAATTTAAACCAGTCTCTAATAACCTTCCGATAATGGACAGTGACAACAGTGATTTAAGTGCAGATCAGAGATATCTTGTGGAAATAGTACGGGCAAAAAACTGAGAATCAAGAGAATTCTGAAAATTAGAAATGAAGGATTTTATCAGAACCAGAAATCCGTACATTCCATGTTCCGAAAATAAACTTTTCTGCTAATCACTATTCGGAACTAATTGCATGTGATCAAATGCGAGTGACTGAACCACCTATTATAAAAAATCGGGAAATGGTCCCACAAAAATTATCTGAACCTGCTTTTCTATGCGAATTTTACCGTGTCACACACAAGCAGTTGAACGGTGAGTACGACTCGTAACTGAAACATCTCAACAACCGAGAGTCGTGAAGGTTTCATTCAAGCCAGAGTAAAATCAAGGAGTTCTCTTCCATCGTTTGAAAAAAAAAAGCTGACTATTTTGCAAAAAAGTGAAATGTAATAAGTGTGATAACAGAGGAGGTAATAGAGGCATCCTTCTAACACCTATATCGTCAAACTATGTTTTTTTTTTTTTTGATTTTATAATTTGGAACATGGTTATAGTTTTGTCCCCCACCCCATCCCCCCAAAAAAGGGGTTATTTTATATATATATAATGTTTACATAGATTTTTATAATGTACACTTAGAAAAGTCTTTTTGCTCGACCTTTAGGGTCCATGAGGAACCTTAAGATATTAAAATATTTTCCTAGATTTTGGTATAACGTCTTAAAACCTTGAAAGGCATCTTTTGAATACCAAGGCAACATCAATTTCCAAAAAAAATGAAAAAACACCCTTTTTCGTTCCACCCTATTATACACGTCTGAAACGCATTGCTAAGGAATCATGGTAACCAAAGTAAACGTTCTGAAAGTGATTGTTGATCCCCAAAAACCATTGTTGCCAGTCAGTTTTTTGCCCATTTCAGGCATTTGCCGGGCTCTGACAAACTTTTAAAGTAGCCTATCATTCAAGTCAGATCCCATTTGGTATATATGCAAAATTTGGCAACGTTTGATCTAAAATTGTAGATTTGTATAGAGAACACACACAGACAGAAAATCAATTTTATATATATATATAAATTTTTTTCTTTTGTTGTCAATAATTAGTTCATGCGATCTGCGCTAGAAGGGGGTACTGTGGCACTGCAGTTATTAACCGAAAGCGCGTGCTTCTGGGGAGGAAGAGAAGAAATCAGTTGTCTTTCCGCCCGCACTCAACAAGGTCGTACCTTCTTTCGTATGAATAAATTTCTTGTTTATTTTATGCTGTCTTGCGTAACTAAATCTTTGATAAATGTTGATTTCTGTGATTGTATTATTTTAACGTTACTTCCCAAATTCTATTTTTATCCTCAAGTTTTTTGACAGCACAAGGAAATAAAATGACAACAGAATTCAAAGCAAGACATTTATTCAATTATTGAAGCTAAACACAGTTACAATATTAATTCAGAAATTTTCCAACGATATTAAAAATTTAGTTTAACGTTAAATTAAAAAATATAAACGTATCACCGAGACTTTTTAATATATTGCACTTATCTGCGGAAGGTCCAGAACTTCGGCATGTGGTTATAGGTGAGACACTAAGTCCGGTTTTCAAGTGGACGTCTGCTGAGACGAGACCCGTCAGAGCAGTGGCGGATTACCCAGGCGCATGACGCCTTGGCAGAGCGGGGGGGCCTCCAAATAGTTGTGTGCTTCATCCTACATATGAATTTACATGCGCATCAACAAATCTCTTGAACTAAGTACAGTATCTGCTCTCCCCTTTTTTTTTTAACCGCAATTTTTTTTTTTTTTTAATGTATACTGTACGTATAAGAGTTATGGAAGAAAACCGGGAACTGAAAGAAAAGAACAATTTACAAGAGGCAGCTCTCAAGGGCCAGTTCTTCCCCGCCAAAGAAAGAAGAGACATTGTAAAGTGATCATTCAGGGAGGGTCATTTTCAAACAGTATTTCCCTAAGGAGGAGGGGTGTGAACAGCAGGTCCTAATGTCTGTCCGAAATGAAAATTGGAGTGAAGGCATAAACAGATGTCTCATTCCACAGTATTAAATGCTTTTATGGGCGCCGATAATACGACAGCTTTGGTGTAAGCTTTTGTATACAGTATAATGGATGGCAAGATGGCTATCGGCAAGCGGCGACATCGACAGGAAGAGACACTCGTACTAATTAAAATGAATGTAGTAGAGCTCTTATTGTGATTTTGTCTCCCACTTGTTTGAATGAAATACTATAAGCTGGTTCAAACAACATATACATTTGCAATCTATGACTGGAACCATACAACCATATGACAAAAAAAAAGTGGGGTTTGAAATGAATGCTGAATGACATGCATTGCGAATCACGTGATTTTTCTGTTTCTCTTTTAACACTCCCTCCCCGGCTGAAAAAAATCAAGGAGGTTTCTTTTCCTTCTTTCTAAAAAAAAGAGCTACATTTTTGGATTGGTCAAGGAGGCTTGGGTAGACAACATCTTTGTGTCAGACCGAAAAGTGTTTATTTTAATGTAATTGTAATGTGTGTTATTGTAATGAAAAAAATTTTCATGCCGATCCTCAAGATTTACTTTAGGATTTAGATTGCAGAATCTCCAAAAATAACGGTAAGCAAAACTAAAAATATATAAATTATCTGATAAATTTTTATTTGAGCATTTCAATTCAACTACAGTAGTCTCTCGAGAATTCGGTCGTGCTCTAATCCAGCACGTCCAGTAGTCCAGGATATTTAGGTGGTGTGGTGTCACTTTTCTCCTGATGCCCTAACCCCTTAACACGTTCTAATGTTTCTTAATTGCTGATCAAGTCCTGACTATGTCTTTGCACAAAATTTCATATATTATTTCAATGGGTTTATCCAGCAATTTCGGTAAAATCTGGCACACCGTGGTCTAATACGTACCGGATTAGCGAGAGTCTACTGCAGTGGTCTTCAACCTTTGAGGCATAGCAGGCCATATTGAAACATTTTATAAAGTACGCGGGCCACAATGTTATACTGTGGCATTTTTCGTTATTAAACGAAACGGGGGGGGGGCATAATATAGAAGATTTTTATTCACTCTGAATACAAATAATACAAAGGAAAAGGCCACAACAGGCAGAGTGCCCAACGAGGTGGCTGAAAGAGAAAATAATAATTAATATAATAATAGTAAAAATAAAATAGAATAAACAAATAAAAAATAATGATTTCTAAAAAAAAATTTTTAAATAATTTCTTTCATTGACAATAATTTTAATTCATTCTGAACTAATTTCTTCCATTAAAAATATAATTCTTATATTTACTCTATAATTTCTTCCCTCTATTCTATCTATTGAAGAAATGTTTTTCTATTAAATATTATCAGTATCTTTATATCAAATCAAATATATTATATTTGAGATATTATCAAATCTTTATTAATCAGTAATACAGGGGTGCAAGAGCTGCGCCGAAATGGTTCTCTTTCTACATGGTGCGCCAAGGCGCCGAATCCCTGCGCCTTTGCGCCAATTCTTGTTTGTGGTTCGTGGAGGTACCGCTAATGCACGTAGTGCGTCAAATACTCGGAATTTAGGAAAAAGAATCGTGAAAATTTTGTTCACGGGACGCGTTCTTTCCGAGATAAGGAAAAATATATGGAAGGGAAACTTCAATTTTTTTCACTTCCCACCATTTACCACAATCGCGTCATCTCCTGACCTTGGAAAGTAGTACCACTTTGAAGTAGTCCAATAACAGTCCCGTACCGTTATTGGTATAATTCGCGGGCTATCAAAGGCCCAGAATGAATATGCCGAATTTTCCGATTTCGAAGAGCGTTTTTTCTCCTTCGGTTGTATACTGAAAATAACGGTAATTTTTCCGCTACCAACCTGCATTCAAAGACAGCGTATCTACGGCGTAAATTCGCTTTATTTCCCACGCCGCGAAGAATTAAAAAGGGACATTGGTTTACTCGTTTAAATTACCGAAATTTTTCGGAGATCGTTGGGAAAAAACGGGATCTGTAAAAACCCCAGCTAAAATATCCATAGTTTTGTCGTCTAGCCACTATGCGGTCATGTGGTTATCGTAGGTGGTTGCCGATCGTGACAATTTCGCATCGCAAAAATCTGAATTTGGCGAACAGGGCCCGGCTCGAGGAAAAATTCTCTACCCATGCAGAACCTATTTTTGCTGTTACTGACAATGTTTTTTTTTGGTCAACAAAGCTTTTTTCACCCTTTCAACTCCATTTAGCACCTCTCCTAGAGAAGCGCCCAATATGGCCGCAAGTTCCGCCCCTGCATTGGTGGGGGAGGGGCATGCTCTTAACAATAGTCAGAGGAAGGAGTTTGTATTAGGAGCATGCTCATTTTATATATACATAACTTCTGTGATATACCAATTATATATAAATGTCCTACCTTTCCAAAACATGTTGTTGGAGAGAATGAAATATTTGCACCCTCTCTTGTTTTTTGCACTCCCTCTCGTGCATTGCTGCGATGGTACATTACTCCTTAGCGTATTGCTAGGATGTTGCTTAACATTGTATCACCAACAGAACTATCAATTATGAGTGATGAATGGGTTGCACTACAATGCAAAGAATTAGAAGAAGTGAAATCAGTTCAGAGAACAGAGAGATATTGGGCAGACATATTGAAACTTTGTAACCTTGAAAGCAGCACAAAGTTCACAATTTTGCCAGTTTTGGTGAAGGCTTTTTTATCTTTAGCACATGGTAATGCAGACAGTGAAAGAGAGTTCAATGTTAACAAAAGTCTGTTTGAACAGCCAAAAATCTGTCCATCCAATGCTTTAAAAGAATAATACACACAAAATCTTATGTTCAAGGGCATGAAAAATTCGAAAAAAATTGTCATTAATATGTTGAACTTCTGAAAGCGACTCTTGATTCGTATAGAAAATATTGTAAGAGGCTTCAGGCTGAGAAAAACAGCAGAATTTTTTTCTTTAATTTATTAACATGCTATTATGTTGAGAAATTGTTTATGTAAATAAGGTATTTATATTTTTCTCATTTTTTGCATTTCACTTTTAAATTTAATCATTTATTTAAATTCTGTGAGAAGCTAACTTTTTTCACAGAAACCCTTACTATATTCTACATGCACTTTTTTTTTGCCATATCAGGATGAATAAGATTTGGTGTTCAAGCAGCAGAAATTCTTGCTGCCTAGGTTTTCAGTATGCATGGTGCTTAATTGGAAAAGAGTCTAATAATTTTTATTCGTAACTTCAGTAATTCATGTTTTAGTAGTGACAGATAAGATACTTCAGAAAAAATTTAAATAGGCTTTAATTTGTGAAGGAAATTTATTTAGAATTTATTCGTTCCAACCATTTTTGGCGAAACTTTTGGCATTTCATGGAAAAATTACTCCTTATATTGCAGATACAGTTAGTTTTTAGTTCTGCTCCATTTTCAAAATTTCTGCTCCAAAATGGATGAGGGACGCTTGCACCCCTGGTAATATTAAATTACTAAAACTATGACGGATCTCCATTTTTGCCGTGTGGCTGAAGGCACCAGGACGGACATCTTAGATTACTAAAAATATGATGCAGAATTTTACTGTGATTTTTTTTTTTTTTTTTAATGGGAGTGTGATTATTTTTCATCTAGTACCAGAGAATATCATTATATTTCCTTATCTTATTTTTGTGTTTATGGTTTTGGTGATGCAAAAATAAATAAAAAGTTATGATTTTCATAATATTGTTCATTTTAGTGAACCATCTCGTTCTTATTAGGGCCAAAAGGGTGCAGTGGTGGATAAATGCAAATTTGTGGGTGGGGGCGGTGGTTGTGACCATGTGTTCAATTTTTCAGGTCGGTTCTGATTTTTTTTGGAAAAAATTCTGAATTTCCCCCCTTTTTTAAGCAAATTTATTTTCTTGGTTTGTTATTCAGTCAAAAACGTAGAAAACATTTTTTTTTCCATTTAATTTTTCTGCTCTTGGGGTGGGGGGGGGGGGTTACAGCCTCTACCTTTAATCTGCCCCTGATAGGGGGGGCCTCCAAATCAGGTTGCGCCTGGGGCCTCCCAAAATCATGATCCGCCACTGCGTCAGAGGCCGATTCTCACTGGCCCCGAGATTGGTGAAGCCGGCTGGGAGCCATGTTTCCTATTTCAAGGTACACTGTCTCGAATTAGCACAACATCGGAACCAAGAGTCTGGCGTAGCAACATATGTGAATCTGTAGAAGAGACGATCGTCGGATGTCAATCCAGCGGGTGCCGAAGAGCTACAGCTGCAGGAGATCGGGAATCAGGCGGCGATGAGGCAGTTGTTGAGAACAGCTGTTGTCGACACGTCTATTTCACATAGTTGGCGATGCCAACTAGACCAGGAACTCTGGGTAGAGACCTTTCCGACGTCACCCGGTTAGCGTTAGAAGAACCAAGCCATGGCTCATATGTAAAGCTACTATTAAAAGTTCGGACCTGCCGAGACACAAATGCAAAATTAGATAATGATAAGATACGATTACAAGCCTAAGGCTAGATCACGTTACATTAGACCTGACTAGAAGATTAGCACCACTGTGCTATAACATCGGAACACCGAACTCGTTAAACGAGTGAGGTGAAGAGAAATGCAACGAGATGTGATGCGATGTAATGCGAACGTTCAATAACCACAACCTATATATATGCACTAGTCGGGAAACGAGTATTTTGGTACACTTGGACCACGGAAATACCCCGTCATATCATGAAAAATATAACGTCACAACAATAAATTATTACGTCACAACAATAAATTATTACGTCACAACAATAAATTATTACGTCACAACAATAAACTATTACCTCACAACAAAAAGAACATCGGCATAATTTACATATAGTTTCAATATATTAGTATAAACATTAAATTACCGTTTGTCAACATGTCAGGCGAACTGGCCAGGTTCACCCAACACGACCAACGACAATCGGGAAAGTTTACCAACGGAGGTCCGCGGCCATCCGCCGGCAAACAAAATACTTATGTTAACATAAAGTTTAGAACATAAAAGGAACACAACCTCCAATGAGACTAAGTGACATCTCTCCTGGGAGACACCAACAGATTAAGAACTAAGGATAATAATGCCGAGAGATTAATTTAGGTGGGACATTAGCTGCCCGACCTGCAGTCTTATCCTCGTCAAGCGACTGGAAGACTCCAGCCGAAAGACTAAGCGGACGAACTAGCCCATACCGGTATGCTAGCGAGACCTTCGGTGGTTTCCGGTGGCTAAGCGGTCCCTGGGGTCTAAAGGTAAGTGCTCTCTTGACATTATTTAAGGAAAACATGACCTGGAGGACGTCATGTTACATTCCCCCCCGACCATAAAAAAAATATTTTCAAGGGAAATTTTTGAAGTCCCAAAAAAAAAAAATTCTATATTTTTGCCACCCTGTACACATCTCCCTGTATATTCACATTACCGTTAAATGAAAAATTATCGCCAGAAAGATCAGTATCCTGACCCCGAAGAAAATTACGTACCTCAACAATACTTCGAAACTTTTTTCCGCATGGAGAGTAATAGTACATATCTGATCTGGGTCCTTTTTTCCTTTTTACGATAACTCTTTGCCAGCCTCTTTGAAGAGGAACCAATAATTTTTGTGAGGCAACGGGACCAAGAGAACTTCGCGAAGTGTATTTCCAGAATCGCTATTACTAGTAATTGGAGCACTCAAATTCATGTTTTGAGAGTTCTGCAAAATGGAACCACCTATGTGTGACATTTAGTCATCTTCCGCAGAGGGCTGCTCATCCAAATTACCTTCAGTGGTATAGAGTCAAATTTGCTGAACTCAATGCCAACTGAGAACATTCCTGCCCATCCCCAATGAATTTTTTAATATTACAGGCATTAAACTTTCCAACGGTTCTATCCTCGGAATCTACCACGAGATAGACCACGGGAGTAATTTTTCTCTTAATTTGGAAAGTACCATCCCATTTTGGCTTTAACTTTCCCATGACGTTGCCTTGAGCACTGGAACGGCAGTGAGTACGTACCAAGACAGCGTCTGAAACATTAAAACTGTGTTGCAATCTCTTCCTATCATAATATTTTTGTCGGCGTTGTTGCCTCTTAACTCGCTCTTTTACTTGTACGAGTAATTTTTCTGGCAGACTAACTCGATCCCAAACTGGAAGATCCATGACCCAATCATAGGGTAAAACGAGTTCTCTGCCCAAGAACAACTTCACCGGAGACTTTCCAGTTGTCTCGGAGGGTACTGACCTTACTGCCAGACCAAAGAAGGACAAGTTTCTATCCCAATTTTTGTGATTATTTTGTACATAACATGAGATCATTTGCTTAATGGTCTTATTGACCCGTTCCGTTAAGTTCGACTGAGGATGATAGGGTGTAATAAAGCGTTGGTTAACTTGAAGTTCTTTGCATGTCTCCCTCATTAAATTTGAGACAAAACACTGCCCATTGTCGGAGACCAAATTTTTTGGGAAACCATACCGTGTGCAGTATTCGTGTACAAACTTTTTCGCCACAGCACTGGCTGTGATGCGCCTTAGGGGATACATTTCTACCCATTTAGTAAAATAGTCTACTACGACTAACAAATGAATGTTTCCCTTAGAGGAAATAGGGAATGGTCCCATAGTGTCCACTCCAACCACCTCTCTGGGACTATTAACAGAAGTTGACATCATTTACCCCACTTCCGTTTGTTGTCAAATTTACAAGTCTGACATATTTTACAGGCGAGAACATACTTTTTTACATCTTTTCTTACATCGGGCCAGTAAGCAGGCTGAATACAATGGTGGTATGTTTTACCGACACCCATGTGTCCTGACGTTGGATGGTTGTGCATCTCAAAGAGAAACTTATCTCTACAAGACGGAGGAATTACCAACAACTTTTTACCCTTACGTAAATAAAATAATTTGTCATTTTCGAAAATTTAATTTTTTTCATTTTGTACGATTTCTCCGGAACTTTTCTTTTCAAAGTACTCAATAAAGCCACTGTACTGCAGTCGCTGTTGAGTCACCAACTCCGACAAATCCAACAAGGAAAAAAGATATAACCTATTATCAATTTTATCTTCAAAGTCGGCCTCGACGTTAGCTGAGACGGGCATCCTAGACAACGCGTCCGGGTCTTGCATCCTAGAACCTTGTCTATACTCAAACCATAACGGGTACTCTTGTAACAGCTGTGCCCACCTGCTGAGCCTTCCCTTGAGCTGTTTGGCATCAAAGTACCAGGCTACAGCCTTGTGGTCGGTCACAACTGTTACTGATTCTCCTGAGAACCAAGCCCTAAACTTGTTGCAGGCCCACAAGATGGCTAATCCTTCCTGTTCGCTAACCAAATATTTTTTTCAGCAGCATTAAGAGTACGACTAGCGTAAGCCAATGGTTTCTTCCCCTCAGGTTCTATTTGTTGCAGAACGGCACCTAGACCATAACCTGATGCATCGGTATAAATTTTCAAGGGGTATCGTGACTTCCTAGTTGTCAAAACCGGAGCATGAGTCAAGACATCTTTTAATTTCTCAAATGCCTGTTGATGAATGCTAGACCACTTAAACTTTTGCCATTTCCTTGTTAACTGGTACAAGGAGAGTGCTATGTCTCCAAAATTCGGTATAAATTGACGGTACCAACTGCACAACCCCAAAAAGTGCTGTAACTGCTTAACGTTTCTGGGTACATTAAACTGCTGAACAACTTCAGTTTGACTTGGCTTTACGTGCCATCCTTCTCTCGTTAAGTTGAGACCCAAATATTCCAACTCTTTCTTGAATAGACTACATTTTTCCGGTTTCAGGGTTAAACCTGCATTTTGTAAACATGAAAAAACACTTTCCAAATTTTTCAAGGGCAACTGAAAATCAGAATTATAGACCACAATATCGTCTAAATAAAACTCAGCACATTTACTGACCAGGTGACCCAGGATCATGGTCATCATGCGTTGGAACGTGGCAGGGGCATTGTTAAGCCCAAAGGGCATTACTTTGAATCGGTACATACCTGAATCAGTGATAAAGGCAGTTTTATCTCGATCTTCTAGCCTCACTGGAACTTGCCGATACCCCGATGCCAGATCGAACGTAGAGACAAATGCTGAGTGACCTACTCGATGCAAAATGTAATCAATGCAGGGCAATGGATATCTATCGGGCGCTGTGATTTTGTTGACTTTTTTGTGATCTACTACAAATCTCCAATCCCACGTCTTTTTTTTTGATGAGGAAACAAGGAGAGCTCCAATTTGTAGAAGCAGGTTCAATTATATCATCTTTTAACATTTGCTGAACCTGTTCCTCAATCAATATTTTTTTCCAATGTGGGAAAGAGAACTCTGGGCCAAAAACTGGTTTTCCTTCGGTAATGATCTTATGTTCGATCATTTGAGTTCTGCCTGGTACAACTACTGCCGGGCCAAGTAGTTTTTCTGAGGCCCTACCAGGTAAATTCTAGAAAGTTTCAACCAGATCTCATTTTTTGTGAGGCCCCCGGGCTGTGCCCAGGTGGGCCCATGCGTTAAGATGGCACTGCTTATACGATTTTTCCGTCCTTTCTAAATATGTACTTAGTTTGTGTATAGGTCTATTAGAAACTTCATAAATGCAAGTTTTTTAGAATTGACACATATTTTTTTCATAATCAATTATCCATCATAACTCGAAAATGGTTTGAGATAGGACGGTTGTGTGTGTGGTGGGGTCTCTCCTGATCAACTTGGGCTCATCTTTCACCCTCCCCCTTCGTTTGGCAGAATAGGTTGGATTCACCCTATATAATTAAAATAATAATAACCCTGTAAGAAACTTTAAAGCAAATATTTAATTTTAATTGTTCATTTGCTTCAAACACATTTTGCTATATTATTAATTAAACTCATCAGCTGAATCATTTTATACAATGTATTTCACATTAATAGAAATTATATTCGTTAGCCACTCAATATGATTATTATAATAAAAATTGTTATATTTTGTTGTACAATCAGAGTATGACACACACCCACCAGGGCTGGATCAAAATCTCCAAAAATATACATGCCCAGTCGGGCATATGACTTGAAATAGTATATGCCCGAATCAATATTTTACATTCTAAAAAAATGGAAATTACATTTAGTAATTTGATGATTTTGCAAATTACTAAATGTAATTAGCATTTGGAATTTTTTTGCCAAAAACTGTAAATTACTAAATATTATTACTGAATTTATTTATTTCACATTAAAATCATTTCTCATTGTTAAAAAGAATGCACAAAATAGATTCATGTAATAGTTATTCACTTCATAGAAAATCATGAGTACACAAAATTTTTTCTATAAATCAACATCTGAATCTGTGTTGTTATTACTGTGACCATTGATATGATAAGAATTAATAAGTTTTCCTGTACTCTTTGTCTTACCACTCCTTATTTGAATTTTTCCCCTTTCACCCCCTCCCCCTTCCCAGGGGCGGTCTTAGGGCAGTGCGACTGGTGCAATTGCACTGGGCACCAAATGAGAAGGGGCACCGAAACACGTTAAATATACATTACTAGAAAAATTTTCGAAGATACGTATTTATAAGAAAAACTAAAATATACATGAAAAATGACAGAGATGAGAATTTTCTCAAAAAAAACAACAAAAGGTTTGAGTGTATATAATATTACGGTTATTTTTCGAAAAGAAAATAATCCATGGCCAGTGCTCCTATATACACTCATTGCCATAAAAATTTGCGCACCAAGAAATAATTGTGGGATCGAAACGAAAGTTGGCGTGAAGGTACATGTCGGGCAGATATGCAAATGATTAGAAATGCAGCGTGATTGCACATTGTGTAATACCACTAGAGGGCGTTAAACTTCGTTCTCCTTGGAGTATAAAACAGGTAAGCAGAGCTTGCTGGAGTGTATTTAATCGTTTGCAAAGGAAATGCTGAGGTAGACATGCCGTTACGCCGCCGTCGAAGACCATATGAGCAGTTGTCGGAGTTCGATAGGGGAAGAATCATCGGGATGATGAAAGCTGAGTGGTCAGCTCGGCGAGTAGCTCGTCAACTAGGCCGTTCTGATTTTACTGTGAGGAGGTGTTGGGACTAGTGGACAGAAGAGACGTCATTTACACGGCGACCAGGTTCAGGACGCCCTCGACAGACCAGTCGTCGAGAAGACCGTCACATCATCATCCAAAACGCACGTGTAGAGCTAACTGCCTCATTGGCCGCTATCCAGACACAGACAGCAGCTTCACTACGGGCCCCTGTGTCTTCCCGAACCATCTCAAGGCGCCTGGCTGAAGGACATCTGGTATCGCGGCGCCCATTACGTGTGCTGCCAATGACACCCACCCACCAACGCCTCCGTTTGGAGTGGTGTCGAGCACGACGGGATTGGACTGCAATGGAATGGAACCAGGTCGTCTTCAGCGACGAATCGAGATTCAACTTGAGCAGTGATGACAATCGTGTTTGTGTGTGGAGGCCCCGTGGTGAACGCTTCAATCCTGCCTTCGCTTTACAGCGACACACCGCTCCCACAGCTGGTGTCATGGTATGGGGTGCAATTGCTTACGATACACGGTCACCCCTAATATTGATCCATGGCACAATGACAGCCCAGCGGTACGTCCATAACATCCTTCAGCCACATGTGTTGCCACTCATGGCAGGGCTCCCAGGAGCCATTTTTCAACAAGACAATGCTAAGCCACACACAGCAAGGATGTCACAAGACTGCCTCCACCACATTACCACCCTTCCCTGGGCTGCTGTATCCCCAGATTTGTCACCAATCGAGCATATCTGGGATCATTTGGGATGGCAAGTTGGACACCCTACGAGGTTGGACGAACTAGAGGCGCATTTACAGCAACTGTGGAACGAGATGTCTCAGGACATCATACGGAACTTGTATGCCTCAATGCCCGCTCGTATCGCATCGTGCATTCGCGCTAGAGGGGGTCCAACAGAGTGCTAAAACTTCTGTCCATCTGTATTTTTTTCTGCAATAAATGATCCTTTTTCTTGGATTTTCTAATCACTTACTTATATCAACGTAGTACTTACATGTGTAAAATTTTGTTTCATTTTGACGACTTCTTCTGGGTGCGCAAATTTTTATGGCAATGAGTGTATGTACAGTACATAGCGATTTTGGTCAGATAAAAATACACACTCCCTCTGTCGAGCTCTTTTCGTTTACCCCTGCAGGAGATTTTAGGGGGAGAGCAGAAGCAATTTCTTTCTCCGTCGTTGTGCAGTAAAAAATAAAAATTATAAGAGGAATCGCCGTCGTGGTCACCCAATTTTTCTGCTAACAAAAGCAAAAGTTTTTTCCTGTGTTGTGGGGAGTATTGCAGGAATTGAAGGTGTCCTCTGATGTGGGAAATATTTTGAGCCAGAAAGCCTTTTATGCCTCTTTTTTCCCAACTTGTATTACTTTTATTAAAAACGCAGAATCGAATCTCAATACAGTACAGTATTTCTGAAAAAAATATTTAAAAAGCGAATGAATTAAAATCTATGATTAGCTGACCATTTTAATTTTAAATAGGGATCCTGCACTTGGGTCACGTTCCTACCTGTCACACGAGGAGAAACAAAAATGTGCTCACATGAGAAAACCCATGCACTTTAGCGCCCCCTATCACTGGCCAGTCTCCTGACTCGCCACACTTTCCTATTAGTTCAACCAGGGGCAGCTCGGTGGCACTGGGTGTGCTCTAGAAGGGCGTCAAATACGAAGTGAAAGGGCAAAAAAATTTTGGAAAAATTATTTGTGCCCTCTGTAGAAGGAGCGCCAAGTTTGAGGTAGACAGGGCGAAATAAAGTTGGGGGAAATAATTTCTGCCCCCCTCCCCTCCCTAGTAGGAGCGCCAAATCCGGCGTAAAAGGGTGAGAGAAATTACAGAAAATTATTTTTGCTCTCTTTAGGAGGGTCGTTATATCCGAAGTGGAAACAGAAAAAAAATTAAGAAAACTTTTTTGCGCCATCTCTAGGAGGGGCGTTAAGTTCGGGGTAAAAAGGCAAAAAAATGGGAAAATGATTTCTGCCCGCTCTAGGAGGAGTGCCAAATCCAAGAAAATTTGACATGTGTTTTGACATAAAATATTGCTGTTCCTTTGAACTCATTAAAACGAAGCGATTTGCAGAAAAGTTTTATTTAAATTAGTTAGGTCAGGGGACCCAAATATAGGTCTTACTCAGGTAGAGATTTTGTCTCGAGCTGACCCTGAGTGCAACGTGTGTGTGTGTGTGGAAAATTTTAACAAACCGTACATATACACAGCTGAACATCTTTGCGGAGTTTCATGGATCTTGTTCCAGATACCCGGTGAGTAACGGTAAAGGCTCCTATGAGACTTCTAGACAGTGTCTCTGTCTAGGAGACCTTGGCAAGGTGTAGCCACAACGAGATTCTGAAAAGACATCTACATCTTTTTCAAGAAACTAATGAGGAACGTATGTCGGAAATTCAATTTGATTTTTTTTCCAACCGACTTTCAAGAAGGGCCGAAAAAATCTCAATATAAATTCGATCGAAATAGAAATCTGGTGATTCTACAGAAATTTTCGATTTTAATTTTTTTTGTATTAGTTTTCTATAAGATTTGTAAGAATTTTAATCATCTTAAAGAAAGTCATTTTGAATGTAATTCATTTCCTCGACGTTAATCTTGAATAAGAATTAAACAAAACCTATCAAATTTTGCTGCTTATAATCTGCAAACTTCGCTAGTTTGAGGGGAAAAAAAGGCACCATGAATAGTCCGCAGTGGTATATAACCCACATGAGAAAATTTCATTTATCAATATAAAATCACTCTCAAGAAGAAGGAGGAGTGGGTGTTTAACACGGTTTTGTAGAGAAAATGTCAATTTTTGTACCGGCATCCACTCAATCTATAAATATTTGAAAAATATATGTTTTTGTTAATAAATTTTTAACATAATTAACATAATTATAACTAATGAAACCTGTCTCTCAAAAAAAAAAATAAAGCCGTAGTAAGACGCAGCGGTTTATCCGCACTAAAGCCACTTCAAAGTTAAGACTCTTCTCATGCAACTTCGACCCACAGTAAGAAATTCATTTCCAACGTTTTGTTTTTATTTCAACAAAAAATATTTTAAACGTATCATCTACGGACTATATGCAGCAGAATAGGTAGGTCAATTGGAACTTCCATGGAAATATGAAAATAAATTAGTGTACCTCACATATTCAAAACAAGGAAGGGTGGGGGCAGGGGCAAATCCATTTCGTATATGTATCTTCGTGTATTTGAAATGAGGTTTTTTTGAAGTTGATGAAATATAGAATTAAATGAATGTTATGGTAAATGTGTGTGTGTCATGTGCGCACGTTAAATCAGTAAAGCATATCGGTAATACATAATCACCAATCGTCTCGGATTGATGAATTTCGCAGCATTACCGGCGTGATTATGCATAATTCCTTTTAGACCCGGCATGCACAAACGTGCGGGTTGCTTCTTTTCACTTCAGATATTTTTTTAACATCAGGGCAGACCTCGCAGCGCTCCTATTTTTCCTACTTTTCCCTATTTTTCCTACTTTTCCTATTTTTTTAGAAATTTCCTCATATTTTCTTACTTTTGCCGCAATCGTCCTTTTTTACCGCAATTTTCTCCTACTATTCGTATTTTATCCCTCTCCCCCTTTTGTTTACGGCCGAAATCTCGCTACGAAAATTCCGAGAAACCGCAAAATGCCGCTGCTTTCCCTCCCTTTTTGACGTGTTTTATTCGCATCACAACTCTCTACTAAAAGAAAAAAAAAAATTCAGTTCCATTGGAGAGGGGACGACGAGAGACAAGCGTATCTTTTCGCCGCGCACGGCGTAGTCAAAGTGCTAAAAACTGAAGAACAACACGAAAATAAAGAGATCGCTGAAACGCGCGGCATACACGACGCTTTAGCCGGGTTTTCCCTAAGAGCAGGTTTTCTGTGCCGCGCGCAACGTGATTCACCCATCGCGACACAGCGCTTTAGGTTGGGCGTGATTGGCCGACTGCTTCTGGAGGAGCCAAATGCGCCGTGCGCCGCGGTTTTGCCGATATTCTCTTCTGTAATTGTGTTTTCTTTTCCTTCCCTTTAAACCGGAGCATGCAGACGGCAGAGTAGCTGATGCCAAAGCCATATACTTTATATAGCCGCCCTGATCTGATGCGCCTCACTAGAAAAACAAAACCGCGTAGCGTGATTATGTAACACGTTTCTGTCGGCGCGAAATAGTCTAATTCGGTTCACGTTGCGCAACAAACCTATTCCTAGGAAAACCCTGCTTTAACTCCTCCAGAAGAGCAGTCCGCCACGGAAAGGGCTGTCGTGAGCCGTATTGCGGTCTGTAGGGAAACGTAGTAAAAAAATTGGTGAATGGACGGCGTGTCGCGCTGGGTGATTCACGTTGCGCGCAGCACAGAAAACCTGTCTCTAGAAAAACCCGGCTTTTTAGGTGACAGAGCCCGAGCCACGTCTGGTTTTACAGGAAGAAGGGGGGGGGGGAAGCGAAACCACCTTTTTTTGTAACCTTCAGAAAATAACTTTCGGGTATCTTTATTAGGGGTTATTCAAGTATTACGTCTTCAACGGGGGGATGACGGGGGGGGGTGTTTGATGTCATCAACCACCTTTTTATAAAAATGTTAAATATCCTTAATGACTTCTTACTCGCTGCACGAAAAACGAATAAAACTTTTCACTAGTTTGTGGGTACCTGAACTAACATTCTCCCTATTGAGTCCCCTACACAGGGAAATGTGTCGCGGGCCGCTTAAGTGCTCTGGACATGTGCCGCGCGTCATACAAGTGATTATGTCGCGGATCGCTTAAGTAATCTGGGAATGTGCCGCGGAAAACTTGAGTGATGTAGAACTGCACTGGTGGCCGCACCAATGCTTTAAAACTGTCACCTGTCACTCAAGGGATCTCTAAATGTGTCACAGATCGCTTAAATGGTCTGGAATTGTGTGACGGGTCACTTAAGTGATCTGTAAATGTGCCACTTGGTTCATTTGTACAAAATTAGGTTTGAGAATGACAGGCCACATCATAACCCCAGGGCCATATTTGGTCCGCACAGGCCCAAGGATTACCAAGGGTTCAGAGGTTGGGTTGCAATGAATTTCTTGAGCAATTTTGAGTTCCTGGCCTTCGAATATTGACCGTAGCCAGTTTGTCTCATACAAGAGCCAGAACTCTCCTTTTCTTCATGTCAAATCTGGCACACCCCAGGGCTCGGTCCTCTCGCCATTATTATTTTTAATTTACATAAATGATCTACCCGACTCCATAAACTGCCGCATTAGACTCTTCGCTGATGACTGTGTCATCTATAAAACAGTGTCCAATCTCTCTGACCAAGAATCTCTCCAACACAACCTTAACATTATTTCTAAATGGTGCTGAACCTGGGAATTACCCCTCAATTTCTCAAAAACTGTTTTTATGAAAGTGACCCGTAAAATAATCCCTCACGAATTCCCCTATTCTATAAACGACTCTTTGATCTCTGAGGTTTCCCAATATAAATACCTGGGCATTAAAATCTCTTCCGATCTCCGTTGGAACCTTCACGTTGATTATATCTTTAATAAATGTCTCCAAAAACTGTTTTTCCTTTGCTGTAACCTAAAATACTCCACTCGTCATGTTCGTCACTTGTGCTACCAAATATATATTCTCCCTGCCCTCTCCTATGCCTGTGAAGCCTGGGACCCCCACACCCAAACCAACATGGACAAATTGGAATCTATCCAAAATAAGTCCACTCGTTTCATTTTTAACTGTTGGTCTTCATCTGTCTCCATAACGGAACTCAAGCGACAACTCAATATCCAACTGCTCTCCTCTCTTCGACTTATCTCTTGTTTAACTTTTCTTTACAAACTCCTCCATAAGGTTTTTAATATTGACACATCCAATATTCTAATCCAGCCTTCACATTTCTCTGTTAGACTCATTCAAAAAAATTACAGCCCATCTTTGCCTCTTCAGATTGTCACAAATTTAGCTTTTTCCCAAGAACTATTATTGACTGGAACAACCTAGCATCAAATATTGTAGATTGCACTACGATTTCCGAATTTTCTCGTACCATCAATCGACACTTTTGCCATATATAATTCCGCATCCTCTTGTATAGGCCTCGGCCAATCAATATTGTATAAATAAATAAATAAATAAAATAGCATTGAAATTGTCAGAAATTTATTATAATAACATATAAAGATATTTTCTTTCAAAATTTTAATTATTTTAAAAAATATTTTCTTATATTATAAAAAATAAATTTTTGGTCATCTGTAGGGAGCCACGAGCTCCCAAACCAGATTCCATCCCTCCCCGTACATCTCTGATCCCACCAATATGCGTTGGAGAAAGGGAACAGAGCGCTGACAAAATTTTGCTGACAAGGGGGGGTCAGAGTTTTGCTGACTTTTACTGACAAGGAGGGGGGTCAAAAATGGCTAAAAATTTGCTGACATAATACTTGAACGGCTCCTTATTTTAAAGCATGCATGTGCTCAACCCATGGCCTAAATGTGTCCTGTCTCAAGTGGCCCCGGTACGCTTACAAATAAATTAAGAGGCTCGCGGCACATTCATACCTCATTTAAATGACTCGCGGCATATTTCCAGCGGCCCGAGACAAATTTCCTAATCACTCAAGTGGCCCGCTGCACATTCCCAGATTGCTTGGGTGATTCGCGGCAAATTTACAGATCACACAAATAACCTGCAGTGCTGTTCTAGATCACTTAATCAAGTGGCTCGCGACACATTTTTAAATCAATGAAGTGGTCCCACACTCTTCAAAAGGTTGAGTTAAGTTGAAATGTGCCGCGAGTCATTCAGATGGTCTGAAAGTGTGCTGCGGGCCGCTTGAATCATCAGGAAATATGTCACAAGTCACTTGAATGATCTGAAAGTGCGTAGCGGGCCACTTTAGTGGTCTGGAAATGTGTCAAGAGTGCCACTAAAATAATCTATAAAAATGCATCTTGCCACTTGAAGTGTTAATGTATCGCAACCCATTAGGTGATCTGTGTGCTGCGAGCGATCAAATGTGCCACTCAAATGATCAAATGTGCCTCCAGCCACTTAAAGTAATCTGCAACTGAACTACTTGCCACTTCCGTGAACTGGGGGTTTGCCGCTGGTCGCTCAAGTGATTTGGAAATGTGCTTGAGGTCACTTAGATGATCTGGATATATGCTGTTGGCAGCTTATATCTAGAAGTGTGCCGCAACCAACTGAAGTAATCTGGAAATGTGTCACTTAAATGATTTGATGATCGTTCGTGGGCCACTTTTGTGGTTTTGTTATTTGTCCTTGACCACATGAGATAACTCCGAGGGCCACAGGTTATCGTGTGTGTTTTAAAAAAATGTATCTTTGGAAAAAAACCAGACATTCATAAACATAAGCAAGCGAATCGTTGTATCCTTCGGATATAGTGTAACTCCAGGAGGTGTTACATCTAGGGTGTTCAACATTCAGTAGAGTGTGGGCCATTTCATTGATTTTGAAATGTGTAGCGGGTCACAGAAGCTGACCTGTAAATATTTCTGCATCAATTGAGTACTTTGAAACTGTGCCGCAGTGATCTGTAAATATGCTGTGACATATTTACTCATCAGAGAATGTGCCGCGGGTCACTTGAATGATGTGTAAATGTACACGGGTCACTTTTAGTGATCTAGAACTCTGCCATGAGTCACTTAAGTGTAGATGAACAATATCGCAGGTTACTCTAGTGATCTAGGAATGTGCCACAGGTCACTTAACTGAAGTGGAACAGCAGCTCGTGTAACTTGAGTAATCTGGAACTGTGACGGGAACCACTTGAATGACCTGAAACTGTGCTGCAGGTTCCCTGGAACGATCTAGAAATGTATCGCTTTGTTCATTTTTTGCAAAATTAGGTTCGAAGCTGGGGGCTTCAACAGATGATTCTGGGGCCACATTCAGCCTGTGGGCAATGGGTTAAGCATGCATGTGCTACATTTCTATGGCACCTAGACAGGTTTTTTCTTTCTCTGAAAAGTACGGGGAAAAAATGGATCACGTTCATTAATTGGACTTTAAAGTAACAGTAGAAATTTGATTAATTTCTTTTTAGTTTTGTTATTTACATTGTTTTCTATACTGCATTCTGTGGAAATGAAAGATTTTTAAATTCTTTAGAGAGAGAGAGAACTTGAGTTTCTTAAAATATCAATAGATAATGCTATAATTTAAATATATAAGGTGTGAATCTCAATGGCACAACATTTTTAAATGCCACGATAATTTGGGAATTCAGTTTTTTCCCTCCTATTTTTTTCCTATTTTTTGTCAATGATTTTCCTTTTTCCTACTTTTTTTTTCAAATTTTCACTTCTAGGCCTGTCAGGGATATTCAGCCCAAACTTCAAGAATTGTGCATTATCGTTGAAATTAAAACCGAAGTTCCTGAGATTAAAAAAAAAATCTACAGAGAGAAAAACAACCCTTTCCCAATGCTGTCTTAACACATGGGCCTACCCGGGAGCCTCAAGAATAGAAGGGCCTCACGAAAATGAGATCTAGCTAAAATTGTCTAGAATTTACTAGGTAGGGCCTCAGATAAACCACTTGGCCCGGGAGACTCATGATGCTTTTAAGACGGCCTAAGGCTGAAGCGTGCTTTCTCGGGGCAGTCTTTTCTTGGAGTGTCCTTGAAATGGTTATGCTCAGAAAAAGGAGTTAAAAAGGCCTCCCCCATTCAGCTCGTTTCAACCGCCAAAGTTGCCTCAAAATAGTTACAGACCTGCCCAAGTTGCAGGGCCCGGTGCTTTAGCTAGTGTTTGTCTGCCCCTTCCGTTTCTTAGCACTGGGTCTGAACGGAATAATTTCAAATGAAGTTCACGAGTCTTATAAATATAAAATAAATCATATGGAAATATCACTTTAATCACTTTTATTATCAGCCTGTACGTGATGCGTGTACTACATGGATTTTACCATAAAACTCAATTAAAATATGTAGGAAGAAGATAGATCCTTTGTGATGAGTATCCTGCATGAAATGTGTGACGTTTTGCTTTTTTAAGGTTTTTAAATCTCTTAAATCAAACAAGTTGGTTTTGATGTTTTTTTACAAGTTGAATAGCAATAATCCCATTCTAGATGAAGTTTTTCAGACTTCTTCGTCCCTTAATATCCAATCAAGTGGTGTGCGGGAGGATGGGGATGATCACCACACCAACAGTCTGATAATATAGTAGAATGAATCTGTCCCTTATTTTACGGGACAGTAATGACTATCAAAAATTCACTGACACGTCACTCTGGATTTTCTCCTGGGGGAGAGGGGGGGCTGACTACTGTTTTTGCACTGGGCACCACTAGGCCTAAGACCGGCCCTACCCCTTTTTTATTAACCAGTCAACTGTCAAATTAATTTCTCTCTTGGATTTGGACCCTCTAGTAAACTTTCCAGACACTGTGTATTGTGACGGTAAGCTAACTTCTGTCACCGCTAACCTACGTCACTACTTCAGAAAACGTTCTTCTTGTAGTGACCTATAAGGAATCACTGTTAACCTATGTTGCAACTGATCCACGGTTGTTGCACGGATCCTGCCATTTCCATATACTTGGATTGTGTATTGTGGACTGAGCCATGTTACGTAGACATTGCTTTGCTTTGCTCGCTTCAACCAATAATTTCATATATTCAGTCTGCTCGCAGCCCTTAGTGCTGTGTAGCATATCTTAAATTCTAAGTAATCATGTTTAACTTAATATTTGCAACATACCTGCCAGCTCTTACGATTTTATCATATTTGGTACGATTTTAGCCAATTAATATGATTATTTGGTTTCGCTTCTAAAAATAAGATGTTTTACAGAACTGCTATTATTGTTTTTCTGCCTATGTCGCAAACTGGTCAACGTTGTAAATCATTGATGGTCCAGCACTCCCCACGGTGAGAAAGAGTAGAACCCTGCTGAGAATTTACACAGCAGTTTTTTGGTGCTGCTTATGCACCGAAACGATGTATCCAACTGCCTCTGACTGTATTATGAAGCATACAGTACTGAGTGGCGCATGAATCCTTTAGCATTCATTTGAGGAATCAATATTTTTCCTAAATTTGCATGCCATCCTAACCATTTACGTTTTTATGAATTACATAGAAATTTATTTTTTTTAATTCAGACAGAACTTTCTAAATGAACATGTGCCATAAGGTGGCGGTATTTAGTTCATAATTCATGCATTTTTGATTGATTTACAATAATAGACCTTAACCGTTTAAAGGCCAATGTTCCATAAATGGACAATAGTTTTTATTTACAGATATACCAGATAAAAATTGATTCAAACTTTTCCGTTTTTTATCGTATATAAAGAAGAATTCTAAGTATTTTTTGAAATAAATTCAGAAACTTCGAGTTGAAATAAATATTTTTGTCAGAATTTGATATTTGACATTTTCTGGGTATTTTTTTACCCATTTCGATTAAAATTTGCCAAAATTTCAATTTTGAAGCAAATTGAAAATTATTTTGTCTGTTTCTACCACTTGATGTATCAATCAAAGTAAATCAATTAGTTTCTTTATACTGTTAAACGTTAAAGAGCTACGTGAGTTCAAATATGCATGTTCCATTTATGAAACATTGGTTTTTCAAGAGAGCAGGATTCTAGGGGTATCTAATGTGCAGTGCGCTGCTTCAGTTCGAACCTCGGGTTGTTGTCATCGTTCGACATGTGTATAGGGGCTAATTCTGGGTAATATCACACAGAGGAATGTGCTCTCTGGGGTGGATTGCTTATATTGGGTGAGTATTTTTTATTGTTGCATTCTTAGAAATGTAAATTTTTTTGCGAATTGCAGACTAATCCAACTGAGTTCGACAATTTTGGAAAGCCTCGTTGTGTTCAGCTGAGTGTAACCATATCAAAAGACATCTCACATTAGAAGAAGCTATAGGATATTTAGAAACTCTTTCAGATTTTGAATTAGAGGATGTAGATATATTCCAATTACGTGCTAATGAAAATGAACATCATGCATGAAGATATTGTTGAAAATTATCTAGTATCAACTGTTCCAACTGATGTATATGAAATGCTAGGTAATTTTGCAACAATGAGGATTAGGGGTTAGAAAATTCCTGCAATTTGTTCTTCAAAAGATGTAGGTCAGAAAAAAAAGGAGCAAAACGTAAGTGTAACACTCAAGTTTCAAGAAAAAGCAAAACAGTTTTGAGCAGTCCGAAAAAAAAATTATTGCATGGGATAAAAAAAGTTCTTTTTAGAATCCTATCAAACCCTGGCTCTGGATTCCATTGGAAAAGATTTGCCATATGACCATTATAGCACGGTGGATAGTTCATTCAGAGTTGCGAGAAGCGGATCGTATTTCAATTTAGAATTCCGAAGAGAGGTGACAATGAACTTTCTACAAATGAAGGTGGGGTTAATTATTCACCCAGTTCTACTTTGTCAACTAAAAAAAATGTCAGGTCCTCTGATGACCGTTATATTGTGTCTGCGACGCAAGGACGGTGTGCAGTTTGCCAAAAATGTGTATAAATGCTACCAATGTGACAAACAGGTGCATCAAATATATATGTTTTGTTTCTTGTATCACTGACATTAGTCAAAAACGCCAACTTTGCTCTCAACGCAAGAGTCACGAAAAAATTTACTCTCCTTGAAACGATTTTTTAGAAAAAAAGATCAAGCTGCTGGATATTATCGGAAGGTTCAGGCAGAAAGCCGAACTCTTCCCGTTAGAGATGTGCAAGAGGCCGTTATCACTGCCAAGGTTGTTAATGGACTCTACGGTGGCAGTGATCGTGCAAAGGACGAGGTGCAAGAGGAAGGAAGCCGTTGCCGGGGCCCGATACGAGACCTTCGGGCAAGTGGTTGATACACAGCGAAAACTTTAGACTGGTTGCAAGCTTCGAATAGGTGAGCTGTATTTAGTTTTGTAGAGCGCCAGATAATTTAATTTTGGTGGGTAATAGCTTAATATGGAACGAAACTTTTTTTGCGCACTAGGTTAGTCACCGTCGGTTAATGTAAAGGCAGCATGGTCAACGTAGATCACTATCTCTAGATATGCGAATCAAACGGCAGATAATTTTCATGAAATAGTGTTAGATAGTTTTCAGATGTTGGTGGGCAAACCAGGGCCGTCTTAAGCGTATCATGGGCCCCTGGGCCAATTGATTTTTCTGAGGCCCTATCAAACAACTTCTCTAAAATTTCAACCAGATCTAATTTTTGTGAGGCCCCTCTTCACTTGAGGCCATGCCCGGGTGGGCCCATGCCTTAAGATGGCACTGGGTCGAACTAAATAGACAGTATGACGAACAGTTACCAGTGGGCAGCACCACATGTAGTGATTCAGAAAACTAATTGATCTTTACTTCAAATGTAATGAGGCAAAAATTATCAAAGGAATGCTTAAGAGACAATTAGTACTCATTCAAAAGGTGGTATCATTTTTTAGAAATTACTTTTATCACTTAACGACTGGTAAGAAAGGCAGTAAGGGATAATATGGTTAGCCCAGAGATACATTTCTCTAGTTCAGAATCATCATCTGAAAATGAATCAGGTGACACAGGTAAGTCAAAAGGTGTGTTTGATCCAAAGGGTTTTAAATATACAATGGTAAAAATGAGTAATGGCAAAAATAGCGAAAAAAGCGATAGAGGTGATATAAATGGTAGGGGTGGCCCAGAAGAAAATAGTAAAAGTGACATAGAGGATAGGGGTGACCATGAAAAAAATGCTCAAATACAAGAAGTAGTGTCTGGTGCAGACAACAAGGTAAAGAAGGTAAACAACAAAAAAATAGTGTCCGCAAAGAAAGACTACTCACAACAGAGAGACTGTATGGCTTTGACAGACAAAACAGTGAAAAACACAAGTGTTTTCGAGGAAAGTGAGACACAACAGACAGATGGACAAAAGGAAGCAGAAGATGATGCAGAAAAAGTCAACAGCAGTCTAGGAGCCCACAGTTATGAGGAGAACAGCATGTACATGTCAAAAAACAACGATATTATTGACTTTGAAAAAAATATCAGGGAAGAGAGAGAAAGAAGATCAACAATAAGTGCAAAATTATGTTTTTCATTTAAGGAGCTAGACAACTCAGAAACATCAAACAGGGAGGATGACATCAAACAGAAAGATAACGCAGGGGAAGGCAACAGTGTTTTCCAAACAGCAGTGAACAAAAGGACTCAGAAAGCAGAGAGAAAAAAACTCAAACCAACAGACATCTATCTCACACAGCTAGAAAATTGGATCACCCTGAGAAACCATCTGAAAACATATGTGTGAAAATGGTTTCAAAGGGATACAAAGAAGAGGAGACTGGGTTCTGCAAATTGACAACATACAAGACTGGGCAAGAGTTCATAAGAGAAAGCCTAGAGGCTATGAATTTTGAAATTGAATCAGTAAATAGACTAGTAAGTTTCAGAAGCAAGAAAGAACTGCCAATGGTTGTAATAGAAATGCCAATAGACTAAAAGAATGAAAAAATATATCAATTAGACAGTTTACTAAACATGGCAGTCAGAGTCGAGACATACAAAAGACGGGGATGGCCAGTACAGTGCTACCAGTGTCAGCGATTTTTTCACAGTCAAGCAAATTGTAATAACTTTGCTCGTTGTATGAAATGTGAGAAAGACCATATGACCCGCGAATGTAGCAAAAAAAGAGAAGATGGACCTGGATCCTGTGTGAACTGTCTGGGAGACCACATCAGTTCATGGACCAGATGCAGAATGAACCCCAGAAACAGAGGGAAAAAATAGAACGGAAAAAAAAGGCCCAACCAAGGGCGTAGCGAGGGGAGGGGACTTGGGGGTCTGGTCCCCCCCGAAATGTGAGAAAATGACCGAAAAAAGGGAAAAAGATGGCCAAATCCATTGTTCTGTCACTTTGGTCCCCCCCCCCAAAACGAAAGTGGTGTCCCCCCCCCCCCCCCGAACAAAATTTCTGGCTACGCCCCTGGGCCCAACATACAGAAAATATGAACCTAAGTATGATGAAAAAATACCAGTAAGAAAAACAACATATCCAGAGAAAAACAACAAAAAAACAGAGTGAAGAGTCAAGGTTAAAAGTTAAGGAACAACAGAGAGAGAGAGGAGTTATGCAACTAAATCTCATAAAAAATGACAAGGTTTGGATAAACCCAAACTGGCAGAACAATAGAAAAAAGAATACACAACAAGAAGTGAATCAAGAAAATACTGCAAATGCAGAAAAGAAGAAACCGACATTGGACTGTTGAGGACTGGAAACACGTTGCCTGGTCTGACAAGTCTCGGTCCTCATTGCTTCGAGCTGATGGACGTGTACGGGTATGGAGACAACCGACAACCTCATGAATCCATGGACCCTACATGTCAACAGGGGACTGTTCAAGCTGGTGGAGGCTCTGTGATGGTATGGGGCGTGTGCAGTTGGCGTGATATAGGACCCCTGATACGTCTAGATACGACTCTGACAGGTACGTAAGCATCCTGTCTGATCACCTGCACCCATTCATGCCCATTGTGCATTCCGACGGACTTGGACAATTTCAGCAGGACAATGCGACACCCCACACATCCAGAATTGCTACAAAGTGGCTCCAGGAACAGTCTTCTGACTTCAGACACTTTCGCTGGCCACCTAAATCCCCAGACATGAACATTATTGAACATATCTGGGATGCCTTGCAATGTGCTGTTCAGAAGAGATCTCCACCCCCCTTTTACTCTTACGGATTTATGGATAGCCTTGCAGGATTCATGGTGTCAATTACCTCCAGCACTACTTCAGACATTAGTCGAGTCCATGCCACGTCGTGTTGCGGCACTTCTGCGGGCTCGCGGGGGCCCTACATGGTATTAGGCAGGTGAACCAGTTTTTTTGGCTCTTCAGTGTAGATTGCCATACATAGATACCGGAAATAGAGAAGTATAGAAAAAAATGGGGGAGGGGGAAAAGGGAGAAGAGAATAATAATTATTTCTAGAAGTAAATCCCCAGTAGAGAATAAGGATATAACCGATACTACGTATATTGACTGAGTGTGCAAAAGGGCTTCTAAATTTTTTACCTTCTAAGATTTTTTAACAGGTATTTTATTGAAGCTAAATATCTTCACATCCTTACATGGGGGAGTCTGTTAATGACAGGAAAATTTTAAAAATATTAATTAATTGATTAAATTTTAAAAAAAACCCTCAGTCTGATTAGACCAGGGGTCATGATCTATATTTCCCCTTCATAGTGATCACGCCAATAATGATCCCTATGATGAAAGAGATGTAGGCCCCTATAAATAATTTTGGGTCTGGCGCTCTGCATCACAATTGACGGTCACTGACATTAGGAAAAATTTTGAATTTTCTGCACACATTTTTATGTTATAAAAAGCCAGTATATTTGAATTTGTAGTAAAAAATTTCATGCAGGGACACCGGAAGTCAAAAATGATTGGTATTGCTCGCTGCGTCCACCTGACTTTCGGTTTCGTTATATGGTATGACCATGTGTACTGCTTTCAACAAAAATGTCCGGTTTTGGGCTTTTTCTTCAAATTCAAATTCCACATTCTTTTTTTGCCATTCCTATATCTCTGAGGTTCCAAAGAAAATTGGAGTTCTCCATCTGAACAATTTATTTGTGGAATCCCCACCCTAAAGCAGGGCACCTAGGTTAGGATCTTAGACGGGCCGCAGAGTAGAATTTTTACTATAGTGACAGAGCGGGGGTCATGTCTGGTGTCCGGAGCCCTCTATAGTGAATTGATGCAAATTAGCAGCCTCTGAATCCCAACCAAGGCCGTATTCTTAACACCAGGGACGTCGGGAGCGTTTTGAACTTGTGGATTCTTGTCTTGTTCTTATAGAGGAAATTTTGATTTCTGAATAAGTTCCGGGGTGGAGGGTTCCTCGGACCTATGTCACAAACTACCGCGGGTGATCAAGCACCCACAGAACCCCCCAATTCTGACGGATCTGTTTAATATACAGCTGTTTAAATCGCATAAAGACCCATGGACCAAATATGGCCCTGCGGGTTATCTGATGCGGCCTGCCCTCCTCAAACCTAATTTTGTAAAAATGAACTAAGCAGCACATTTGCAGATCACTTAAGTGTCCCGTGGTACAGTTCCAGAACATTTAAGCACATTTTCAGATAACTTAAATGACTTGGGACACAGTTCCAGAACACTTAAGCGATCCGTGACACATTTAGAGATCCCTTGAGTGACATGTGACGTAGTTTTAAAGCACTTAAGTGGCCCCCAGTGCGGTTCTACATCACTCAAGTTACCCACGGCACATTCTCAGATTATTTAAGTGATCTGCAGCATATAATTATGGATCGCTTGAGTGATGTGTGGCACAGTTCCAGAGCACTTAAGTGAACGGCCAGTACACATTTCCAGAGCACTTAGATCCGCGAAACATTTAGAGATCACTAAAGTGGCTCTGTAGGGCAATTATCAATGTGCGGGGGATGTTACTTCAAGTGCCCAAAAACTATAGAAAGGTTTTTCTCTTTTTTGGTACACGGAATAAGATTACATTAAACATATTTCATAAAGGGTGGTTGATGACATAACCATTATCCGAACCCCCTCCCTTCCCCCTTGTCATCAAAATTCAGCAGATCGGAAACCCCCCATCGATGATGACGTAATACTTGAACGGCCCCTAATGTATATTGTGTAAACCCTTATTGTGAAGCTGGTAACACTGTGGTGACAAAGTAACACTAACAATATAAGGTATTTGTGATTTGTGTGAAAAGATCACAGAGTATTTAGAACTTATGTAAAAAGAATATTTTGATCTTTTCAGTTGCCACACGCAAGATGACGTGGGTAACTAAATGTTGCATATTTGTTGTTAAGCATATGCAAGTTGCAGAAAAGTTTGTAAATAGTTTTTGATGTAATGTGTTTTTGTCGTTTCATTCTGTAAGTCTTGGGAGGACACTGCAATTTTTCTGTTTTCTTTTCCTTTTCTTTTCTATTTTTTGGCAAACTAAAATTGGAGGACAAGTCTTAATTTACTCATTGTTTTTATGTTAATCTAACTAATAAACTATTTTTATGTCAACTAACTCAATTAACTTTTATCACATGGATTAGAAACAATAAAGGCATAGTAATTACTATTGGGAGTAATAACATTCATAGAAAAAATAAATACTGAACAGTACGCTCTCATAGCATCTGATCATCGGAGATAGTTGCATGTTTTATTGGACAGGGTGAAGTATTGCTTGCTGTATTGCAAGTATGGATTGCTGTATTGCAATCTACTGCCAATAATGGGATGGGTTGGAAATGACTTTCTATCGGTGATCGCATAAAGTTCGTTAGGGGAAAATATCTTATCTATATAATCCCTCGGGTTCCAACCCAGGACCGTGACGGAAACCTTCAATGGGGTAGACGATCATCTTACCACCACGCCACTTGTGCGGGGGGGGGGGAGCAGGTGGACAACGTGTACAGAGTGCTGGACCACAGAGGGGTAGCAAAATATGTGCTTGCCCCGGCTGGAAAAAATAAAAATTTCTAAGAATGATGCGAACGTAAATTGTTTAGGAATCCCTGATTTATTAGGGGAAAATTTTATATTACTAGTATTAGAATGCAATGGTGCCTCACTCAGGCTGCAGAATCTTTGAAAATTTCATTTCTTATTTTCTTAATGTTAATTTTATTTTACTATTATTTATTGGATTCCGTATCCCTAATTGGTATTTTTGTTGGGAAGGCTCAGAAATGTTTTAAAACCATTTTTTTTCGAAGTTTTTGAGTCTAAAAACATATCCACCCAAATTTTCAGGGATGAAGGAGGGGAGCGAGCTGACTCCTCAAAAACATTTGAGGGAGTTGCCCCACCTGTGGGGCAAAACTGAGTATTTGCTCCTCCTTTGGAAAAAAAATGATTAAAGAAATTTTTTTTAACAAAAAAAAGTTGCTTATATTCAAGTATTTAATATCCATTGAAGCTGTATGACAAAGTTTTGTGTAATTTTCTTTTGATGTTTCAGAATAATGTGGATTCAAAAATTTGGTAACTGGTTTTGCCAACTTATCGCTATTGTGTATGATAAATTGACTCTGTTCTAAAAAAAAAATTCTAGTTTCTTCTTTCTCTTTCTTCGCATCAGGATGTCCCATCTATAAGTTCATCACATGATTTATAGGAATATGCATATTTCAGATCTGAATATTAGTTTTACATAGAACAGGAGCTATTCGCACAATTATCATAACACTAAATTCTTCAAATATATTGATGTACAACAGCTGCAGTCTACCTCATCTCGGTTTAAAAAATATATATTCTCTCTCTGAGCCCTAGACTATAACTGACACCCATAAGGTACAGTTCAGAGAATCAGATTTTTGTCTTCATCACATTATATTTTGTTCCCATTGCAGCTACATTTTTTTTTTGTCTTTTTGCATGGGCCACCTGAAGGGCATCATTTGCAAATTTTTATCAATTTTAAAGTGGAGTGTGAATTTTTTGATTTTGTGTAACTTAATTGACAAATTTGCTTTTAGTAATACCATATGGATTCATATAAAGTTATATCTTTATACTCAAGTTCACCATACATCATTGAGGAGAATGCAGGAAATTGTGATCATAAATATGAGATATCATTAAATTATGTCAAAAATTGAAATTTATTTCAATTTTTGCTACTGAATTTGCTGAAGGGTGTGGAAATGAAACGCTGATACAAATCCTTCAAGAAACAAATTCAGTATTTCTCTCTCAAAAAAAAAAAACAAATGACCTGATGACTATATTTCATTGAGAAAAATATGGTAAATTGAAATCTTAAATAATAATCCATAAAATATGGGACATCGTCAATTGTCATCAAGAACATTTCCAGAAGTAGGCACAATCACAGATCTCAATTAAAGTTGTGGAAAAAATTTTAAACATAACAAATATGAGATTAACATATATTTTTGGCATAATTATGAAGGACTTTTGTAATTATTACAAATTCAAATAAAAAAAGTATCATTAGAAAAAACAGGACAAATGTGTAAAAAAAATTGGAACAAAAATTACAGGTTCTCATAAAACAGTGGTCTGCCAAATTATTTTGGAAATTTTATAGGTCCTTTTTTTAGAATGCTTGAGAAACACTGGTGTATAATAAAACATGGCTTGCCTAAGATGGAATACAGAAAATCAGCATATTTTATTCCTTTATGCAGCTGCTGTATTTTTACAATAGTGATTAGTAAAACCAATGATTAAGTATCGGTAGAAATACAGAGAATTATAGTCATAAATCTTAACAATAATATCATTGAGAACATCATCTTAAAGCATTAGTCTTATAACAAATCAAGAAAATATATATACAAATGCAGGTATCACTTATTTGCCACCTATTGATAGTGCCATGAGGGTAGTGCATATTGGTAGAATTTGAACAAGTAGAGATAGATTTGTATTTCATTTCTTTCAACAGTATTTCTAATAACAGTATCATTTAGCACTATTATCTGTTTACAGGTATAATAGAGTGGATATAAATTTTGCTGTTAGTACAGATGCTGGGCTCATTACTCCTATAATTTTTGAGGCAGATAGAAAGGTATGATTTTGTCTGAGTCTTTTAATTTCAATTCTTGTTTTTCATTTTTCATAGTATTATTTATTCACTATTTTCATCCAAGTACAACCTTGAAGGCAAGGTGGTAGCGAGAGGGGGGGGCTTGTGTGTCTGGTTCCCCAAAAATGTGAGAAAATGACTGATAAAGAGGAAAAGATTTGACCATTTTGCCCCCCCCCCCCCCCGAACGAAATCTCTGGCTTCTGGCCTGCTTGAAAGACCCGCGAAAATTTTACTTTTTCTTCATTTCAACGAGCAATCAATATGCTATAGGCAATCAGGCAATCATGTTTTGCAAATAGCAAAATACGAAGCTTGGCAACTAAAAAAACAGCTAGCTTCTTATTCCTTATTTTTCAGGGAAATTTTGGTTGAAAAACTACCTCTATTTCCTGCCTACCTCTATTACCTGGGACGGCATATAATCTGCTCATGCAAATTTTGATACTTGGAGAAAAATTATCCTCTTCTTCTATATACAAACACAAAAATTAAGAAAGCTTCTTTTCCAGGGTTCTATTGTCTCACCTTACACATATATACTGTATAAAAAATACTTCAGAGATAAACTTTTTCTTTCACCTACTTACATTAGACAAAGAACCTTCGAAATTTTACTTTCAGGAATATAATTGGAACAGAATTTTCTCTAAATTCCTTTGTAAGTTTTTGGAACCCAAGTAATTTCAGCTTTCCTTTAAAAATTTATTAGAAATAATCGTCTTTTCTTTCATAAAACTTGGACAGAATTTCTGTGCTCAGATGGTGAAATGTCATGTCTTGATAAAATCAATAAAAGCAAATATTGCGGGCTTGAGCATCCGTTGAGAAAAGAATCTTGTCCTGCATGGAAGCACGTGTACAAAAAATGCAACAGAGCTAATCATTTTGAGACCGTGCATGTCTATAGCGAAGGGTCAGATACAAGCAAGGTGATCATCCAAAGCTAGGCGGATTCTGCAAATTGGGCACGACCCGGATGAGACTTATCCTGAACTGGAAGACGAGTATGTATTTATATGTGTCATTAAAATAAGATGTATGTATTTATATGTGTCAGGGATAATTTCAAATGAAGTTCATGAGTCTTATAAATGTCACTTTTTTTTTTTTTTAAATCACTTTTATTATCAGTTTAGCCTGTCTGTGTTGCGTGCACTACACCAATTTTACCAGAAAACTCAAAATATGTATGAAGAAAATAGATCCTTTATGATGAGTATCCTGCATTAAATGTATGATATTTTGTTTTTTTAATGTTTTAAATCTCTGAATTAAATCAAAGAAGTTGGTTTTTATGCTTTTTTACAATTTAAATAGCAGTAATCCCATTCTAGAAAAAGTTTTACAGTCTTCTTCGCCCCTTAATATCCAACCAAGTGGTGTGGGAGGGGGGGGGAAGGAGACAATCACCACACCAAGAGTCTGAAAATTCACTGACACATACATCACTCTGGATTTTCGCCTGGGGGAGGGGTGGCGCTGACTACTGTTTTTTCACCGGGCGCCACTAGGTCTAAGACCGGCCCTGGCCGGAAATGTAACTGTGTGTGTACCTAACAGTCTGAACGCATATGCAGTGTTGTGTTTGACTTTTCAGTGCTGCCATCTATACACAGAAGTGAAGTGAGTGATGTGTTATGATTGAATTACATTTGTACTGTTTGTAGGTCTGGTGCTCTCTGTGGCGAGACTTTTTGAAGGGGAGAAGATTGGCTCGCATTCACGCCTTAAAGTTGGGAACCACAGAAAACCAACTTCAGCCGACCACCACTGTGGTGACGGTGGGGTTCGAACCCGGGACCTCGCGACTCGAGTCCGTCATTATGACTACTCGACCACCACAGCGCCACACTGACAAGCCTGCCGACTAGTAGCCAGCGTCTTCAATTCACTCTACCGCAGGTTCCTGAAGTCCACGCAAAATTGCTAGAAAGGCAAAACGAGATGGCTCAGTGACATAATAGAGCATCACAAGACCTTGCGCACCAGGCGACCCAATCTTTTGACTGTGTAAGATCCATTATCCCGGGTTGTCTGTGATAACGGGCCTGCTACCTGTTTCCGTGGTGTTGGAACCTGGCATTGGGGTGAGACCTCATCCTTGGTTGCTGGAGATTTAAGACCACTTCTTTCTGGGTTGTACTCAGGATCTTGCATCTAAATCAGGGATGTCATATAGTCTTGGTGATGACAGGCTGGCTGTGAAGCTGTTCGCTTGATTTCCATATCTTGTTGGACACATGGTTTAATGAATTGTCTGCTTCTTCTCAACGTGGAGCCATCATTTGTATGGATCTCATACGTGTGCGGACCGATCTGTTTCGTTATGCAGGCTTTTTTCCCAAATCGGTCTCTGGTGTAGAGGGTTCCGGTGCCACACTAAAGCCCCAGGATACAATTGTAGCCTGGCTCCATGTGCTGGGCAGGGGCAGCTTGGGTGCTAATTCAAGAAAAAAAAAGAATTATAGCAGAAAAACTTAGAAAAAAAATGACCAACATGAAGAAAACATTGAGGGGATTGAAAGTAGTCAATCGTCCCGTATATATGGGACTCGAGCCTGTACTCTGTGGGCGGGGCAGGCAAACGTTCCTTTGCATTTTATATTCATTAATTATCTGGGGCACCCCCACAGTATTTATTGGGGGATGGGGCTGAATAGTCTCAGCTACATTATTTTACCGCCCCCACAACTTTGAAATTCGGTAATTTCGCAACGTGTTCTTTGTTCCCACAGAAAACTGCCGCCCCCCTAAATTTTTCCGCCCGGGGCAGTTGTTCCCCATGCCTCTCTATAGTTCCATAGTTCCCTCTCATGCATAGGCAGGGCCTATCAGCATAGGTGTAAACTTGTATCCGGCCCATGGGCCCGAGGCCCCCCCCCCAAACAATTCGTATGACTATGGTTTCCTCATTTTGCCATGATGAAAAAAAAAATTTAACCAAAAGTTGTCCTAATTAGGAAAAAATAGTTAATGGAAACAATCTGCTCAAAATTTCAGTTCTTATAAAAACTCTGAATGGTCTTTGGCTTTCTTGTTCCATGACAATACGTTTATCTCATTTCTTCCCTGCCGTTCAATCCCTCAAGGCACAGCTGAAATCACAGTGGCGCCGTCAGGAAAAGAATCCCAAAGATGCATGGTGGGGGGGGGGGGGGTTGAAAATTGGAAAGCAATGATATTGAAACCGAAATAAAAAATATAAATGAATAGTCCCCTCCCCCCCCCCCCCTTTTTTTTTTTGATGGGTGCTAGGTATTTTGATTCCCTCCCCCTGAACTTCAAGTTATCCATCTCTGCCTGTTTCAGCTTCCAAAAATGCTTAATTAAAGCTGTGGAATTTTTTCGATGCACTTTACGGGGCCCATAACTAATTTTAAAAGCATCCTAAACTATATGAATTTATGCAAATAAATATCAAAAGACAATACGGAGACATTAATTTTCATGCTTGAGAAGATATAAATAAAAAGTTGAAATCAATGTTATTGCATGGATATCGAACTCAAAAGTAGATCCGGCTAATTACTTCATACTTAATTTTCTGGGCTTCGTATCTCCAAGCGAATTCAATATTTCAAAAATCGAGAATTCAATTTAATTTTTAAAATTATTGATGGGGCGGAAAATCCCACTAATTTCCGCATTTCTACAGTAAAATCGACAATTTTAGCACTGATTTCTATGAGGATCACCCTTTTCCTGACTCTCAAATGCATTGCTAGGGAACCACGGTAACCAAAGTAAACGTTCGGAAAGTGATTGTTGAGGCCCAAAAACCATTGTTGCCGGACAGTTTTTTGCCCATTTGGGGCATTTGCCCTGCTCTGACGAAATTTTAAAGTAGCCTATCGTTCAAGTCGGGTCCCATTTGGTATACATGCAAAATTTTACGACGATCGATCTAAAATTGTAGATTTGTATAGAGAACATACACACAGACACACAGAAAATCAATTTTATATATATAGATTGTTTATTGTATATTATGATCCGCCATTGTTGAGTGTTGATTATATGAAGAAAAAAGATTCTACCACACACACACACACCTATCCTCTGGGTATGCTTCGATATCTCTGAGTTGTGAAGCAGGGTGTGTCCAGTCTTCAAAAGTCTAAGGCATAGTCTCCCAAACTTTTTGTTCCATCGCCCCCTTCATCAGAAATTTTTCCTCATCGCCCCCCAACTCAAGTAAACCCATAGGATCCTATGTTAAATCAGTAGGTTCTATCGCCCCCTTGGACCATTCCATCGCCCACTTTGGGAAACACTGGTCTAAGGCATAAATCCAAGCCATAGGCGTGAACTTGTATCTGGCCCATGGGCCCAGTCCTCTCCAATAATTTTGAAGGACCGGCTCATCCCCCCTCCCCCCCAAAAAAAAATTCTCATGGATATGTTTCCCATATTTGGCTCGGAAAAACACTTTATGATTAAAAAAATTGCAAAAAAAAAAAATTCCAAAAAAAAGTTTAGTAACAAAAATCTCAAATTTATTTCACAATACTTTTTTAAAATCTCAATCGACTTGCCCTTGGCTTTTTTTTCTTGTAACAATTTGTATTATTTTTCTCACGGTCAACGACAACACTCAATCTCCAATTATCATTCTCCCTCTGTGCCAATCATAGCTGCCCCAAAGGCATGCATCTCTGGATGACATCTGGAGACGATATGGGGTAGGTGCTTTGGCCCTTTCTTGTTCCCGCTGTCGGAAAACTCAGAAGCATCTCTTCTTTTGTTTGAATGTGACCCTTGGGGAAAGAAGCTTCCAGACGATGCAGCAGGAGGAAAAGAAAGGTTAAAAAATAGACGATAATGATTGAAACCGAAACAAGTACACTCCGAGAGTCATATTTTACTTATCGAGTTCGAGAGCCCGGCCGAAACATTTTTGACAAAATACTGTATGACTAATAACACCGAGACAAAATAAATATCTAAATGAAATGCAGTGAAACCTTGATATAATGACTGCGGACAAAGAAAAAGGCAACATTATCATCACATGCCCTGAAATTTCTGTTGCTGTTGGTATATTTTCTGAATCGTGTTGTTAGTACCACCAAAAAAAAATGTGCTTTTGAGTATTTATTCACCTCAAAAATAATTTAATTGATTAATAAAATTCATTTGGATGTATTGCCCCATGGGCGGAGATACGAGGTCGGAGATACCCAGCGTCAAAGGTAGAGTCGACTGATCTAATGTATATATGCATATATGAATTGCCATCATCATCATCTTGCCCTCCCAGCACCGTGCCCCCCCCCCCCGACTTCCAAGGTTATCTCCGCCTATGTATTGCCCCCATAAAGAGCTTAATCGCAATACGTCGTGGCATGGCCCTCGCATCCTGTCGCAGGGCGCCAAGACTGGGATCTTTGGCGGGTCCCTAGCCAGACTGATTCTCATGGGCCCCTATATATTAAATTTACAGCATGAAAAGTACAAAAAAGGCAAGAATCACCCGGGGCTGACGGATGCACCCACATGAAGAAAACATTGAAGGGGGCTGAAAGTTGCTGGTCGTCCCGAATATACTTAAAGCGCCTTAATACCTTAAGCGCTTACGCAGGAAAGAGAGGGTGCCATGGCCCCCACATCTTGGTCAAGGGCTCGAGGCTGGAATATTTGTCGGGTCCCCTGAACCAGATTTTTCACGGCCCTCTATAGAGGGCCTTACTTACTAACCAAAACGGCGACCTAGTCCATATTTAGAAATTCTTCGGAATATGGACTGGGTCGCCGTTTCGGTTAGAAAGTAAATAAAGCCCTCTATAGTGAATTTATAGCATGAAAAATAAAAAAAATGATAATTATTCCGGGCCCTGCGAGCCCTATTTGGGACCATGTGGTAGCCATGGAGGTTGCATTGCATTGTTTTTCAGAAATTATTGGGAAGGGAGGGCTCTGTTCCCTCATAAAATTTAAAATTTATCGGGAGGGCCTCCTCAAATGGCTCAGTCTGCTCACGGAACAGGAAAAATAAATTTCAAATAAATTAAGTCTTGTTTGAATATCAGTATTTCATGAGTCATTGCAGAAAAATAATGTGCCGCATGTGTTGTTTCCTGTGATGTTTCCACAAAAACTTTTGGTCCTGGGCTGCAATTTTGAGAGGACGGAAAATTTTAGGGGAAACAAAAACTATCTTTCAAAGTCATCGATTTTTATTTTTATTGAATTTCTGATATTTATGACCAGTCGCCAAATCCAAATCGAGAAAAATTTTTGGCAGGGCCTATCTGTTTACAGACATCTGCTGCCCTCAAAATGGGAGCAATTGGGGAACTCGTATGAAGTAAAAGACGTATATGTTTTGTGTGGAATGTATGTATGTTAGTAGGGAAGATTTTGACGACCAGACGCAAAACACCTAAAAATCTCTAGCAGTCCAATTATAACGATGGAGGACGTATTAACCTGTTCTCAGAAATGAACGGGGAAAATGACATGCATGGCAAATGTGAGCGACTAATCAGTGAAGTACCAGCTGAATATATTGTTTTGAATCGGTCATCAAGGTGCACATGAGTGGTGATGTACCGTATAGTTTTCTTTGCATGCAGTGAATTACGTTGCGAGTTTCGGTTGTGCTTTTTTCCCAGTGTAGTATTGTTCATTTATTCAAATGATAGGTTCACAAATATAAATTTTTGTTACGAATTTAGAGAAAGGTATTCAAATTTTAGAGTAGAAAAATCGCTTGAAATTTATAAAGTTACACGATTTATATGAGCATCTATCGTGAATACACCTAAACGAGTGTTTCGCCCATAATTCCTGCTCTTCAGCCGACTTTTATGGTGAGTTATAATGTAGAATTTTTTTATATCGTTACTTTTTTCTGGCTAACAAAATACAAAATTTGGTCATAAAATATAATTTACACTAAATTATGAACAAAACGTGATAATAAATACGTATTACGTCTATGTAAGTCAGCACAAATAAATTTAAATGTATGGCAAGACTTTCATTTCCCAACTGTGAATGAAAACTATGCAAAATTATTCTATGAAATTCAATATTAAGACCTTTCGATTAATTTTGTGATCAATTATATTTTCCAATGATGATGATGATTGCAGTTGCTGATGAAACGTGCTTCGTTCATACGTACCTACTTTGACTTCTGTGCATTATTAATGCAGCACAAAAAAGGAAAAACGTTCTAACAGTTCGTAAAACAGTAAGATAATAATGAATTCAACTCATAAGTTCATTAAAAGGGTTTTAAATGAATTAATCTCTTGAAAGTGTTTAGATTAATTAATCAATTTGTTTGTGTGAATGTTTTTAATTAATTTACACTGAATTAAAAAGTAATTGGTTATTTATTACTTTATGAACGAGTAAATGATTGCAGACCGGGCCGTAGACTCATAGAAATTAGATTCATCGGGTCACAGTTTGAAAAAGGTTTAGAACCACTGTTTTAGGAGGATTTTTGGGAACTCGTATTATGTCTAGGCCTGCTCATCTCACTACTTTCTTGGGATGGATGCCATGCCCACCCCCTTCCCCCAAGGGTGGTGTTGACAGGGCTCCAGCTCGAGGCAATAACAATTACTGGATGCGTGGCCCACTATTTAGAGGGCTAAGAAGGGTGGAGGGGGGTACAAATTCTATTATTGTGTTTTACTTTTTACATCATAAATTTATTGAACAGGGGGGGAAGGAAAATTTTGAATCTAGAAACCCACCAAAAATTCCAGCTTGTGAGTCGCCAACTTTTAAATTTTTTCGCTGATTTAAAATGAGGATTGACCACAGATCAGTGTTGTCTTAATGCATGGGGCCCAATCAGGCACGGCCCGGGAGCCTGAACAGAACAGCAGGGCTCGGCACGGGTCACTTTTTTCCCTAAAAGTCACTTTTTTAGAAACTGGTCACTTTTATTACGTATTTTCAGGCCCAGGTCACTTTTTCCACTTTTTTAGCAAAAAAACCTCGGTCTCGCGCGCTTTTCTATTGTCAGTGTTTTTCTTTTCTTCAAGGAGGAACACTTTACCGGTTCAACATCGCTAATTTTCTCCCTCCCTTCATTGAACTACTATCGAAGGCATCTATCTTCCCAGGAGCATACCGTGTGACGTCAGCATAACTTGATTTCAGGGCGTTAGGAAAGATAGTTCCTTGGTTAAAGAATCGTCATTTTATGGAAAAGCCGGTCGGAAAAAAAACTAGCATAAAAGGCGTATACATACAACAAAGAATTTTCCCCCATACTACCATTCATATTTCCCCACGTGCTTACTCGTTCTTTCATTTTCATCTTATTTTAAAATTGATCCTTTATTTTATTTGTTTTAAAAAGTTTTAGTCCTAAGGGCCGAATTCCTTTCTTGGAGCATCGAGCAAGTTACATTTGTTGTTTGTTCTATCTTTACTTTTTTCTAATGTTATTTGAAATGACGATTTAAGAGACCCCGTGCAGAAGCTAACGTACGCGCAGTGGGAGAATTTCGAAGCGCGTATCAAAGACGCGTATTAATACGCTTTGGAGAATACTCTTGCAGCTGGCCAATGTTAAAGAAGCTCGCAGGTATTTTGAATTTACTTACAATAAAAAAAATTATCCGATTGAAAATCGCGATCTCTATTTACAAATAAAATTCGTACTAATTTTCTAACTGGATTTAAATCTCAGCAAGAAACCGTTGCCTCAAATTTGATCGAGAGGAGAACTATTTATGAAAAGATCACAGAATCCTGCAATTCAACATTTAGTTTAACACAAGGGTTTCCAAATCAGATGAAAATTGGTCATCAGGCTGATAAAAACTCAGTTAACGTGCATGCGAGCCGTAAATAGAGACGGATTTAACGATGGGCACACCGAGTGCGCCTTTGGCCCCCTACTTTACACTTTTTTCCTAATTTAAAGGGCCTAATATTAATTTTTTTTTATGCCCGGGCCGTCAACTGACCTTTATCCACTTCTGGCCGTAACTTAATTTAGAGCATCTTCACGATACTGATTGTTGACTTAATATCGACATCTTGCGCTCCATTCTTGGTGTTGTGTAAGAAAAATCCCATTTTTAGACCTCGGAAGTTATTAGAACGTTTTTGTCTCGAGTCGCTATTACGACCGCAATAGGAGAGGGCGGGGGTCTCGTTCCACGGGTATTGAACGAGGGAAAATTCCGAGTTTGCTCTTTTTCTGTTAAAAAGAGTGGATACCGGCCCCGGGCGATAGTAAATTTTCGTTCGCACTTGGGAGCGGGGGGCAATGCCTCGGGCGGCGTTTTTGATGGAATGGCATATTTAAGAAAAGGCAATAAAAATTCCTTTGCAAAATTATCGAATTCCACAGTCAAGGGGCAGTAAAATTACATTTCCCCTTCAGAAAAACCAATTGTATTACGGCCATGGTAAATCGGGTACCCCGGGTGGGGACGAATTCTTTGTTTTTGTTCGTTGAAAATTACGGTAGGAGTCAGCGCTAACGTGGCGACTTTTTTTCGCGCTAAAATAGGTAACCCTGACAGCACAGCATCAATAAACTCTATCAACCGCATTTATAAACCCTGTATATCGTTGATTCGATTTTTGTGTTCATTTTATCCTAATTTTCCGTATTTCCCGATATATTTCTATCGATTTTCGCATATTGCCGCATATTAGGTTGATTCATAAAAATTATATATTTTTGTAATTTTTTATGTGCCCTTTGTCAGCCGCTGTGGTGGTCGAGTGGTCATAGTGACGGACTCGCATCGCGAGGATCCGAGTTCGAACCCCACCGGCACCACGGTGGTGGTCGGCTGAAGTTGGTTTTCTGTGGTTCCCAATTTCAAGGCTTCTGGCCTGAAATTGGGAACCGATGCGGGCCGATCTCCCCGTTAAAAAGTCTCTCCACAGAGAGCAACAGGCCTACAATATTACAAATATTCAATCATTACACTTCACTCCCAATTTGAAGTATAGATGACAGCACTAAAATATCAGACACAACACTAGCTACACACTCAAAATGTTAGGTGCACTCACTTTGTTCCAGACTCTGCCACGAAAGCTGGGCTGGAAGAGATCTCAGCAACGGGATAAGTCCAGTGGCGAAGCCCCTGGAGTTTATTCATTGTGCCCTTTATGGTTTACAATGGTCTTTCAGCTTTAAAGCGCAAATGCGAGTCCGTTGCCGTTTAAAAAAAAGTCTCCTCTGGAAGCAGCAGAAATTACTGTAGTCGATCGTCACTGCGTCAAATCCCGATGTTTCGTGAAAAAAAATTTCATTCCGGGAGTAAAAAGTGCGTTTCCGCCGAATTACGAATGCTAATTTAGAAACTTTGCCGAATAACGAGTGTCAGATCGCCAAATAACGAGTGTCAGATCGCCAAATAACGAGTGTCAGATCGCCAATCTCGCCAAATAATAAGTACTTAATCGCCAAAGGTCGTGTTGATTCTTCCGAAATTCTCTCCCATTTGCAACAATTTCTTTCCAAGTATGAAAAAATTGAAAACTTATAGAAAATTTTTAGCCCATTTGAAGTGCTGCGGTTCCAGACAGACAATAGTGCCCTCAGTAAGCAAAAATCATCTTAAATAGACTGGTGTGAAAAATTTTATGACAGCCTCTCTTTCAAACAAGCTGTCAAAAGCCTGAAATACCAAAAACAAAAAACAAGCTGATGAAAAGATGTTTGATAGCAAAAGACAGTGCAGTTGTTTTATTTTGAAAAGGGGTGAGGGTTAACAAAAATATTCTTGTTAATTTTCCCTGCTCCAATTTATAAATATCTGCTCCGGATCCTGAATTTGCTGCTCCAAAACTGCTCAGAATCCTGAATTCTGCTGCTTCAAAGCTGCTCCGAAATGGACTTTGTCACTTCCCACCCCTGTGTTTCTGGGTAAAGGAGTAAATGTGTTTTTTTGCAGGGGTGTATGTTGTGTGTAAAAAAAGAAAAATATATATTTTTAAAAAATTTTCTCTGAAAAACCAAACAATTTCAAAACTGGTTTATTTTCTCCCTCACCCAAGAACAGTATTATTTTGGTGCCCCCGCCTGTAAAATAGTACTCGCCCACTTTTCCCAGTCCAGCCATAGGTGGAGATACTTATACTTTAAGGTCTTAGGGGTGTGGCACGATGACAATTAATATACATCATATATATGTATACATCAGTAGACCATTGACGCTGGGGGGAGGGTGGATTGCCCCTCCCTCAACGTATAGTAATTAAAACAATTTAGTTAATTTAATAATTTAAGTACTTTATTCAATTTAATAATTTAAATAATTTATTTATAATTTAGTGATTTAAGTAATTTTATAGTTTTTAATCATTACAGTAAATTTCTTAAAATTTGTTGGAATGTATTATACAAACCTAGGTATGTAAATCAAATTTGTACTAGTTAAAAAAGTTTGAGTACATTTTGTATACTGTCATTCATGGCATAACATGAATGAAAAATCCACTGAAATGTAAATGGGACAAATTCTCTCATCAAATTTTGTGTCATTTCATTTTTTTCCCTTATTTGAATGTGAAAACTTTTTCCCGTTTTGAAGTTTTTCCTGCTTAAATTAATTTTAAGATGGGTTGTGGAAAGCAATATGGGGGAAGGCATTGCTACTGTTACTCAGAAAGGATATAATGTAGTTATTCTCTCACACATAGTTGTTGATAAATTTGATAAGATATTCAAAACTTTTCTGGTTAGCAGAATGCGTTTGATTTAATTATTTCACACTATTATGTAAAAAAAAAAAAAAAAGCAATTTCAATGAGTTCTATTGAAATGCAAAGTTAAAACTAAATTCAATTTTAATTCATTCAATTTGGTAATAATCAAAATTCATTGTCCATTTGGTCTCTTTTTAAAAATATTTTGGTCACTATTTGCTCACTTTTTTAAACATTTTGGTCACTATTTTCACTAGTTTTGAGGCCATGATCCGTGCTGACCCCTGGAACAGCGGCCTCACAAAAATGACAACTGTTTGATATTTTCCGAATTCGCCAGGTAGGGCCTCAAAAAAATCACTTGGCCCGGGCGCTCACGATGCTCTTGAGACGGCCCTGCCAGAGATATGGATAAAAAGTGGAATTAACAAGCAATACGTCTAAACACGTGAACCAAAGGTTTAAAATCAACTGTTCTTAATTAGGGAGCCTTGGAGGCCAGGCCGCAACTAGGGGGTTGTAGGTGGATCTGGGGCGCCGGGCTAGAGGGGGGCGCAAATTTCACTCTTTAACCTCTCTTTCAACATTATGAGGAGGCGCCAAAATGCGTGCTTGCCCTGTGCTGACCAAGTACCTATTTAGTTGCGGGGTTCGTAGTATAGGTCAGCCGTTCTAAACATTTGGAAGCCCGTGGCCTGGTAAATCTCTTTTGTGTGGCTCTCTCTCTCCTGGCTTCGCAATGCAAATATAAGCCAATGATAAGCATTTTTAAGACAAATCTAAAAAATGGTACTACCTGGGCCACAACTAGAGAGAGCAGGCTGGTCTGGTGCTCAGGCCACAGAGGGCACAAATTTTACCATCTAGCTTCTTCTTCCGCATTATAAAGGGACGTCAAAATACCCGGGGAGCGTTCTTGCCCCGGCTGACCAAGCGTCTACTCTTGTTTAAATAGCTTTCCCGGTCTGGACACCAGGCTCGCGTCCCGCTTTCGTAGTGAAATTATTTTGCGATTTATCTCGAAAAGTTTGCAAAGTAAATAGACGATAATGGTATCGTCTATTAGCTATTTCAAAGACAAATCTGATGATACCAATATCATTATGTCAGTAGCGACAATGCTGTGTATTGTTTATAAAAGTTTTCTCCGACACGGTCCCGTCCCTTCACAGGGACAATGGCAAAAATTGCCTAATTCCGATATTGCCTGGTCTGCGTGTTCTTTTTGAAAAAAAGAAAGTACAGACAACGAGATTCAAGGCACAAAGAAAGTGTTCATATCAAAACTTAGGCCTTGTCCACGACATGCAGCCTACCACAATTTTTTTCCACAGAAATAGAAACCAATGATATATTTTGAATTAAAATTATTAAATTCTTTAAAAAGGGGCTATGGCTAGAGAAAGAGAGGGGTCATTTTCAAAAAATTTCAGTAAAACGACTTTAGCATTTATACGACGTCTTGACCCGTACGAGCGTACAGGTTTCGTTATATTGATCGCAGGGGAAAAAAAAAAATTTAGGTGCATTTTGTGTCTGCCTGAGAAATAATACAGCAACGGGTTCTCAGGGTCATTTCACATCTTATAAGCCCGAGGAGCACCGAAACTATGTGCCACACTGTTGACAATTTCCCTTGATGCTGGGACCCCACATCTTAGTCTACCCCGCTCCTAGCCAGCTTCTTTCACTGAATCCAATACCTTGATTTTTCGCACCTCCTACCTCTTCCAAAAGTAAACTGTAAGGCCTGTGTAAGTAACTGTGTTTAGTGCAAAATTAAATTAGTAATAACATGCAATTTACTTGATTACAAGGGCGTAGTGGAGGGGACCCGTGAGTTTGAGGCCCCCCCCCCTTCCCGAAATGTGAGAAAATGACCGAAAAAAGGGAAAAAGATAGCCAAGTGTATTGTTCTATCACTTTGCCCCCCCCCCCCCCGAACGAAAGTTGTGGCTATGCCTGTGCATGATTATTATTTGAATTCACTTGGGGAGTGGAAAGAATGATGCTTTCCCCTCCCCCCAAAATTTGGGACTGGCAGGGCTCCAGCCCGAAAGCCCAGTTTTCACCTTACAAATTCACTATACAATGGTTCAGGAAAAGTCTGGGGGTGGGGGTCCTGCTGCAGCATTTGGGAGGCCATGTGGGGGTACAGGGAATATCTTCTGTAAAATCTTGCGTTACTAACCTTAAAAAAATTATCATTCTAAGATGAAGGAATTTTTAATTAAAATATTTTCTCTTTAATTTTTTTCAAGCCATCTATTTCTGATCACCTGGAAAACAGCAACGACAAGCCTTTGTCCCTTTCCTGCATACTCTTCTGGAGCAAGTTATTCCTGAAGAGGTGTGCCGCGCGATCGGTCAGGGAGGGGCAGGGTTTCTGAGGTAGAATTCATGGCGGCTCCTGGCAGGAATTTTTTTTAGGAAGGAGTTTAAAGTTTAGTGTAATCAAATACAGTAAAACCTCGATAAGTCGTCACCTCAAGTTGTCAAAAAATTATGACGGCTCAAGCGGAGTGCCATCAGTTTCAATGTGCAATGTTGTAAAAATCGTATAAATTTAAAGTAATATGAAATTTATTAAAGTATGAATCAAAATAACAATATTAATAAAATTTATAGATTGCGAAAGAGTAAATAATAGCAATTTTTTACCTTATCTCTTATTACTTAAATTATTGTGGTGAAACGTACTGTACACTTTGATTTATACTAGTAATTTTTAATTTAGACTAACAGAGCAACTGTTTGAATAAGTAGCTGTTCTTCATAACAGCACTCTCTATTGCACATTCATTTTACATATACATCAAATTTAATTTTAGTGTTTGAATTCCTCATCAGTAGTTCATGATACAACTACAAAGTAATCTCGAACACTTTTGACTTTGTGGAGGGACCCTGGGCAGGGAAAAGTAAACAGAAGACCTCAACTTGGGAAAGAATGTCAAATTTTTTTCAACAAAGATATTTTGTTTAAATTTGAAGCCCTAAATTAGTAGAGCTTATGTTTTCTATGATTATTTATTATCCGTGCCATTGCACTTTGACTTGATTAATTTGATTCTTTGATTTTTACATAACTTTTGATTTCCTTGCACTATGAGGTGTCTTTGAGGTATCAATGAATTTCGGTTTTGCCGGAGATGCCCTGGGGGGCCAAAGTGCTTACATTGCTTCTTGCGACAGAGCCTCGGTGTCTCGCGGTTTCTCCAGTAGAGCCCATGCAGAAATGAGATCTAGCTTGAACAGTCCCCAACGTTCCAAAAACCTTAGTTGGCAAATGAACTTCCCCAACGTAACTTTCGTTACTTATACTGCTCCGTTTGGGTATATATGATTTTATGGTGACTTTTAAGCATATGGCAATGCTTGTTAACAAGCTCTTTTTTTAGTGGGAGCCATAAAAATAGTCTGTTCCACTTTCTCAAATTTTTTCATAGTGACGAGTTAACAGAAATTAACGACGAGTAAATGAGTTTTTAATAACATTGTTATATGTGAGAGGTGGAAGGACCTGAAGAAAAATTGGGTGGCGACTTAACGAGGTTTTACTGTTTTCATTTTTACCTACAGGCGATCAATATCTAATGAGGCGGTCAAAAATATGATTTTTGTGATTAATTTCTTTAATAACAAACTTGTTCTAATTAATGTTAGATAATTTGTGATAAAAATTTATTACGACATCCACATAAAACTTGAAGTGCAAAATATTCTATTTTTAGTCATCTAAATGTTACGTATAGTATTTTTTATATTTTCCTGGAACACAAATTGAATGCAGGAAGCAATTTTGTGTTGCGTAACAAATGAATTATTCACTATTCTCATACGCTGCAGTAAAACATTAATTTTTTTTGCGTATTTTCAATTTTTTTTTCCGTGTTTGTTTTTTTTTTTTTGTCACGTTTTATGTCATCCACACTCGAATACGTTAAATTATCATTCAGATGTTTCAGGGCATTAAACTGATGGCTCTAGAAAAGGGGGAGGGAATTCCTTAGTGGCTTTATGACGAGCTGCCCCTAATAGAAGTATATTCAACACGATAAAGGACTGTTATTATCAATTCACATATCACAGAATTTTAGGAATGTCGCTGGTGTGCATAGGGATATTTGACATTCCTAAAATTCATGAAAAAAGATCAAGCCAGGAAGCAATGCATAAACAAAAGGATAAGTGATACACGAGCAGCTCTAAAACAAATTTACAGTGTGAAAAAGACAAAAATGCATAGGAGCTCTCCCAGGGCTGGATCCCAGTTATCCCCATCCCCTTCCCATAGCAAGGTGACAATTTTTAGATACTCACTCTAAAAGTAGCCTCGCGCATGACCACATGAGTTTGTGAACGTTCTTTGCAGAGGCGTAGCCAGGCCAGAAATTTTGTTCAGGTGGGACCACTTTCATTTCGGGGGACGGGGAGAGGGGACCAGAGTGATAGAACAATAGATTTGGCCATCTTTTTCCGGTCATTTTCTCACATTTCAGGGGGACCAGACCCCTCAAGTCCCCCCCCCCCCCCGCTACGCCATTGGTTCTTTGGAACGATTTTCGGGGGAGGGGGGGGTTCAGCGAATTTGGATGAGGAAGCACTTCACTTATTTTATATATTATATACATATATACTCAGTAATATTCTATAAAGTGGTATATGCGACCACCACAAAGTGTCTATGGAATGCAGAAGGAAGAACTCTCCCCATTCTCAAACCACTAGAAATCTCATCGTTCTTTGATTCTCATTGAATTTCCATTTTTTTTTTTCCTGAAAGAAGATAGACAAAATTCATAATCTCAATGGGAAATTTTTTATGTTCTTTTATGGTCAAACAGATGATTAGCTATTTTTACACTGCTTCTTCCCTTCCCACTATCATCTATGTATGGCTGTCTTTTATTTATCGGAACTTGCCAGCAAACCCCGAACAAAACCTGATGTTGTCTTCCAAGTGGAAGATACCCATGGTGGGGTATCCATGGGCCCCCCTTGCGTAAAAGTCTGAAGTCAGCATCGCATAAATGTTTACTTGTTTTTCATCGACTGCGGTGGTCGTGTGGCAGCGATCGAGACCGATTGTGATGTTGCCGGCATGCGATCGTATGCAAATTATTTTTGTGAAATGTTGAATATTTAACGATAGACGGCGTGTCGCCGGTGGATGAATGGTCCTAAAGTCAAAACCAGTTTATGATGTATAAAAGCGCCTGTCACAATCTCACTAATCGCATCCATTCATTCCTTCGTTCTTTCAAGTATTCACCTCTTGCTTTGGCTACTTGAGTAGCTTGTTCTTGATTTCGGTCATGAAATTTTAATATAATATGATCTAAATAACTACCATTCTTGTTCCTGGCGGGTCCGGTGAAGATGTTTTTATAAAAGCTAAATAACCAATTAACGAGTCTTGCAGTTCAACCCGTGACTAGTTGTCCTCTGGCAGATGAAACCTTGAATGGTGGTCTGGTTCGTGACGAAACTTCTGGTCTAACGTTATAGAAATGTCCAGTACCTCTATCTTCGACGTTCAACCGGCCGGACTCCGATGAACTGTCATCGATGATTGCTGAGAGGTCTACCTGAAAACTGGTTGCTGACGACTTGCTCTGAAACTAGGGACACTGTTCTTCGGTTGGTTCCAACGACGTGAACGGATCTACATTGTTATCGTGTCTAGTCCACTTGCATCTCTTTGTCTGCGAGAAGAAAGGTGATGTCCAGCTAAATGGACATGGACTTCTGTGGTGAGATCCACGCTTTTTTATAACTAAAATTGATGTTGGAATAATTGACTTTAACGCAAAAAAAATTGTTTTAATGAACGAAGTCTAACTTAATGTAAAATAACCGTTATTGTAATAAAGCCTTTTGAAGTGATACAAAACAACTTGCTTGTTTGTTTCCTGCTTGTTGTCTGCCTTTAACTGGATAATTTGAGCCAGGCACGTAACCCCATTAAGGGATGTTACACAAGCATTTTGAACCACCTCACTCAAAAATGTCACATACAGACGAATGCCAACGTTCATTATAGCTAAACAAAAAACCAGAAAGCAAAACCAGAAGACTTGCCTACCCCAGACCTCTTTCACATTTTAAGGAAAAAATATTTCGACTTTGAAATTCAAACTATATTGGATTGATGATTCTTGGTGAAAACTAATTTTTGATACATTTTGTTACATTAGGTGTGATAGCCGAGGTTGTTAAGATACTTACCTAAAAAATACCAAAGCATGTGTAGAGGTATCGCATGTTAGATACCCAATTTGTTCTTGTCAGAAACTTTCCTGACACTGGGGGAACAACAGAAACGGCGACATGACCACAAAAAACGTTTGCTACCGCAGGGAGTTCCACACCGAGGGGCTAGCGCACCAGCCTCTCAGTGAATATAAAAAAAATCTACTGTCCGGAATTGTAGGTCCCGGTCTACTTATCCCTCTTGTGCAGAAAATGAACGTCGTGCAACAAAAATGATCAATTATACATTTCATCTAGCTGGAAACACATTTGCAGGGCTCGGCACGGGTCACTTTTTCCCCTAAAAGTCACTTTTTTAGAAGCTGGTCACTTTTATTACCTATTTTCGGGCCCAGGTCACTTTTTCCACTTTTTTTAGCAAAAAAACCTCGGTCTCGCGCGCTTTTCGGGTGTCAGTGTTTTTCTTTTCTTCAAGGACGAACTTTACCGGTTCAAGGTCGCTAATTTTCTCCCTCCCTTCATTGAACTACGATCGTACAAGGAACCCATATATATATATATATATATATGAAGGCGTCTTTATCTTCCCGGGAGCATACCGTGTGACGTCAGCATAACTTGATTTCAAGGCGCTTGGAAAGAAAGCTCCTTATAGTTAAGAGTCGTCATTTTATGGAAAAGCCGATCGGAAAAAAATAGCGTATTTACAACAAAGAATTTTTTCCCCTCCTCTACTACCATTCTTTCTTATTTCCCCACTCGTTCTTTCATTTTCATCTTATTTTAAAATTGATCCTTTATTTTATTAGTTTTAAAAAGTTTGTCCTAAGGGCCGAATTCCTTTCTTGGAGCATCGAGCAAGTTACATTTGTTGTTTGTTCTATCGTTACTTTTATTAATTTTTTTTAACATTTGAAATGACGATTTAAAGGCTCATTTACATTGAGCGAGTTTATAAAGAGAGCCCGTGCAGAAATTAACTTACGCGCAGCGGGAGAATACCAAAGCGCGCATATTAAAGATGCATACTATTAATACGTATTAAGCGTATTATTAGTACGCTTTGGAGAATACTCTTGTAGCTGGCCAACGTTAAAGAAGCTCGCAAGTATTTTGAATTTACTTAGAATAAAAAAAAAAATCATCCGACTGAAAATCGCGATCTATCTAGAAATAAAATTCGTACTATTTTTCTAACTGGATTTAAATCTCAGCAAGAAACCGTAGCCCCAGATATGATCGAAAGGAGAACTGTTTATAAGATCACAGAATCCTGCAATTCAACGTTTATGGAAGGATGACGTCACTCTCTGCTACCATACGATGGTTTTTAACAACTGGCTGTTGCGAAGATATATTTTGGAAAGAGAGAAAATTTCAGCTGCCCCTGCTGGGAATCGAACCCACGTCCTTTCACTTTCCGGTTGAATTTTCTCTTTCCAAAATATATCTTCGCAACAGCCAGTTATTAAAAACCTTCGTGTGGTAGCGGAGAGTGACGTCATCCTTCCATAAGTCTCCATCTAGTGGCAGCGTCAGCAGTTGTGAGCTTGGCCTGAGTCTGGTCTGGCCGTCCATGTACGGTCCTTTTCAGTGTACACGAGCTCCAAGGAAAGATTGAGAGATTCGTTGCCTCTGTAGTCTAGTGCGTTCACCCGGAAAGTGAAAGGACGTGGGTTCGATTCCCCGCAGGGGCAGTTGAATTTTCTCTCTTTCCAAAATATATCTTCGCAACAGCCAGTTGTTAAAAACCTTCGGATTCAACGTTTATTTAACCAAATCAGATGAAAATTGGTCATCAGGCTGATGAAAACTCAGTTAACGTGCATGCGAGCCGTACATAGAGGTGGATTTAACGGTGGGCACAGCGACCGCGCCTTTGGCCCCTACTTTATACTTTTTTCATAATTTAAGGGGCGTAATATTAATTTTTTTTTATGCCCGGGGCCGTCAACAACTGACCTTTATCCGCTTCTGGCCGTAACTTAATTTAGAGCATCTTCACGATGCTGATTGTTGACTTAATATCGACATATTGCGCTCCATTCTCGGTGTTGTGTAAAAAAAATCCCCTTTTCAGACCTCGGAAGTTATTACAACGTTTTTGTCTCGAGTCGCTGTTATGACCGCAATAGGAAAGGGCGGGGTCTGGTTCCACGGGTGTTGAACGAGGAAGGGTGCCGAGTTTACTCTTTTTTCCGTTATTAAAAATGGATACCGGCCCCGGGCGATAGTAAATTTTCGTTCGTACTTGCGGCCCGGGTTGCTACATACCGTGATCAAATCCAAAACTAGGGGGGGGGGGGGCAATGCCTCGAATGGAATTTTTGATGGAATGGTATATTTAAGAAAAGGAAATAAATTCCTTTGCAAAATTATCGAATTTCACAGTCAAGGGGCAGTAAAATTACATTTCCTCTCCAGAAAAAATATCGTATTACGGCCATGGTAAATCGGGTGCCCCGGGTGGGGGCGAATTCACTGCTTTTGTTCTTTGAAAATTACGGGAGGAGTCCGAGCTAACGTGGCGACTTTTTTTCGCGCTAAAATAAGTAGCCCTGACAGCAGCATCCATAAACTCTATCAACCGCATTTATAAACCCCGTATGTCGTTGATTCGATTTTTGTGTTCATTTTATCCTAATTTTCCGTATTTCCCGATATATTTCTATCGATTTTCGCATATTGCCGCATATTTGGTTGATTCATGTTATAAATTATATATTTTTTTGTAATTTTATGTGCCCTTTGTCAGCCATCTTGAATTGATCGCCGCAAAACGGCGATTGGTTGGCGAGGAAAAAAGTCGCCACGTTGGTGCTTACAAGGTTCATGGGAAATTTACCGGGGAAGACCGCGGAGGCTTTTTCTGTTAAAAATTACGGGGGGGGGGGGGGCAAAATTATATTGTTTCTGGGTAAAGTAGTAAATGTTTTTTTTGCAAGGGTGTATGTTGTGTGTAAAAAAAAAGGAAAATATATATTTAAAAATTTTTCTCTCAAAAACCAAACAATTTCAAAACTGATTTGTTTTCTCCCTCACCCAAGGGCAGTATTATTTTGGAGCCTCCTCCGCCTGTAAAAGAGTAGACCCACCCACCCTTCCCAGTCCTCCAGCCATAGGTGCAGATAGACTTGAAGGTCTTAGAGATGCGGCAGATGACAATTGATATACATCATTAGGCTCTGCCATTGACGTTGGGGGGGGGGGGATGGATTGCCCTCCCTCAACGTATAAGGGGCCGTTCAAGTATTACGTAAGCAAATTTTTAGCCATTTTTGACCCCCCCCCCCTTGTCAGCAAAATTTCGTCATCAGCTCTGCCCCTCTGAATCCTAACTCATATTTTCATAAAGGGTGGTTGATGACGTAAGCATTATCGAAACCCCCCTTGTCATCAAAAGTCAGCAAGTCAGAAACACCCCCCTCCATCGATGATGACGTAATACTTGAACGGCCCCTAACAATTAAAATAATTTAGTTAATTTAAATAATTTATTTAATTCAGTAGTTTAAGTAATATTTTAATTTAATAATTTAAAATAATATTGTTAAAAATGTAATTTTAATTTTTTTTTTTAAATCAATCATTATAGTAAATTTCTTAAAATTTGTTGGAAGATGTTATACAAACCTAATTATGTAAATCAATTTGTACTTAGTTAAAAAAAAGAGTTTGAGTACATTTTGTATACTGTCATTCATAGCATAACATAATGAAAAATCCACTAGAATGTAGATGGGACAAATTCTCTCATCAAATTTTGTGTTATTTCATTTTTTTTTCCTTCTTTGAATGTGAAAATTTTTTCCCGTTTTGAAGTTTTTCCTGCTTAAATTGATTTTAAGATGGGTTGTGGATAGCAATATGGGGCCATTCAAGTATTACATAAGCAAATTTTTAGTCATTTTCGACCCCCCCCCCCCGTCAGCAAATCGGAAACCCCCTCCCCCCATCTATGTGATGACGTAATACTTGAACGGCCCCTATGGGGGGGGGGAAAGGCATTACTACTGTTACTTAGAAAGGATGTAATGTTACTCTCTCACACATAGTTGTTGATAAATTTGATAAGTTATTCAAAACTTTTCTGGTTAGCAGAATGCATTCGAGTTTGATTTATTTCACACTGCTATATGTAAAAAAAGCAATTTCGATGAGCTCCATTGAAATACAAAGTTTAGTGAAAACTAAATTCATTCAATTTGGTAATAATCAAAATTCATTGCCCATTTGGTCTCTTTCTAAAATTATTTTGGTCACTATTGGGTCACTTTTCAAACATTTTGGTCACTATTTGGTCACTTTTTTAAATATTTTGGTCACTATTTTCACTAGTTTTGAGGCCATGATCCGTGCTGAGCCCTGCATTTGCGAATTTTCGAACGCTGAACGAATGTTTCGCATAGATAAAAACTTTGTCTCTTGGCTCACCCCACCCTGCCCGTAATATACAGCCGTGCATAGGCAAACGCAAAATTTTCTAAAGGGAGGGTTTACATTTTTTCCTGCAAAATGAAACTATAATATCGGCTTGGGGGGGAGCCCCCTTTGCTTACGCTAATGCAGCCGTAGTTTTCAACCTTTTGTCTCACAGAGCTCTTTTTAGTATATTATTTCCATGGCATGCCTCGCATACAAGCCTCCTTTTATTTATTTATCAGATTCACAGATTTATTTTATTGCCCTGGAGCAACCACAGAGTCTCTGGAAAGTGCACACGGAGCCCTAGCCCCCCAAGGGTTCCACGGAGCACTGGTTGAGACGTGATACAGTATTTCTATAGAAATATAACAGAAATAAAAAAAATTCAATATATATATTTCTTTAAATACGGGGGGACCCCACCCCCTTCCATTGCGTACATTTATATGAGCACCGATGGATTGGAAATACTTCCGACGCCTCTGATGAAGTGGCTCCACACTCTTTAAAAGGTTGAGTTAACTGGAAATGTGTTCCACTAGGGTGTCTACCAACACGGGAAAGTTACGAAGTCCCGTAAAAGTCACGGAATTAGAAAAAGATCCGAAAAGTCACAAAATTTGAGTAAAGGTCATGGATTTTTTTGATTCTCCATAGATTTTTTTAAAACTAAAATCTAGGTTTTGTAGAAACTGTGGCATTCAATATTTCTTTTCATCTGTCTCAGGTTTTATTCATACTTTTTTTTTGCCCCGGAGGGATGGATGGGTGAGTAGCAACAGAAAAGAACAATGCCAATACGTAGCCACCCTACATTCGGGCAGACACTATATGGGTGGGGCTATTTAGACTGGATGAACAAAAAATAACTTTTCTTTCTTTGCTTGTCCGGACCTTCCAACATCTGTAATATTCCCCCTAAAGGTCCCTACACACGCTCAGTTATACTTGTGCAGGTATAACTGAACGGTTTGGTACATTCACACTACTCAGTTATACCTGTGCAGGCGAAGTCTCTGGAAATGCTTCTAGGTGATATCGGTTGAGATATTTTCATTCTTCGATCTCTTTTTTCGCGTCTGTCAATCAGTTCAAATTTTTGCAGCCGAGTGCTCTACAGTTCAAAATTATCTAACATGATTTCTGCAAATGATGCTTTGGATGTAGTTTAGAGTTGTAACTAGGCTGGGGCAACCGGGACACTGCCCTGGGGTCTCTAACCGATTGGGCTAATCACAAAAAATAAACCCTTATTTCGTATACAGTCGGCCCCCCCATATTTGCGGGGGTTACGTTCCTGGGGTGGCCGCGAATACAGAAATCCGTGAATAACCGTAACCATTGGTTTTTTTTGTTCATCTCGTTTATTGAACATCATGAGAAGAGCAGGGTGACGCAGAGGTAGAAGGGGAATGTAAAAGAGGGTGTAGCGGTTGTTGGTGATGCTTTCTGAAAGGACATTGTGATTTCTGTTTGATGTTTCTTCTTTATATCATCAAGTATGTCGGAATATGGTGACAAGGCTTCCTCTAATTGTTTTCCTGCATGTGAAGGACGTACCGGTGAACTTGTCTTCTACTTAAGAGCTGGCACGGCTCTAGTTATGCCAGTAATGGCATTAGTGATGGTGTAATTCTTCCATACCTTCAAGACATTTTATACATTTGCATCTTCTATTGCGTGCACAATCATCTTCATTGAGTGGCGTGTATAGTGAGCCTTGAATGTTCGCTTTACCCCCTCATCAAGGGGCTTAATGATAGATATTGATTAGGAGGCATATAAAGGACTTTCACACCATCAGCTCTTAAGACATTTTCATCTTGTTGTCCAGGAGCATTATCCAGTATCAAAAGAACTTTGAATGACATGTTTTCACTCTCAAGAAACACTGTTTAAACCAATCCAGGAAAAGTGCTTTCATAATCGAAGCCTTTTATTGTTCATCCAAAATACTGGCTAGCTTTGACATCCTTTCTCTTCAATGCTCGCGGATTTGCAGATTTAAAAATTACGGTGGGCTTTATCATGTACCCATACGCATTTGCACGAAACAACATACTAAGTCTATCTTAAAACCAGGCGCTCGCTTTTCTTCTTGATTGATAAATGTTCTAGCGGCATTTTCTTCCAAAATAGTGCAGTTTCGTCAACGTTGAATACCTGCTTGCTGAGGTGCATAACTCTTCTCTTCAATAATTTTCTGCAAAGTCTTTGGAAATTTTCGAGCTGCCTCCTGGTTGGCAGAGGCTTATTCACCAGCGATTTTTACATTGCGTAATCCGAATCGTCTCTTAAACATATGAACCAGCCAACGTTTTACCAGTCCTTCCCTTTATAGAAGCGTAAAATGTTATAGCCTTTTCTGTTATAATATTACAATCAATTGGTAGTTTCTTTTGATGTTCCTTTGAACGCATCAAAACGAAAAATAGGTCCAGCTCGGGTAGAGATTTTGTCTCGAGCCGCCCCTAAGTGCAACGTGTGTGTGTGGACTTGAAAATTATAACAAACCGTACATACAAAACTTAACATCTTTTCGGAGTTTCATGGATCTTGTTCCAGATACCCGGTGATAACGGTAAAGCTTCCTATGAGGCTCCTAGACAGTATCTCTGGTAAGGTGTAACCACAATGGGACTTTAAAAGGACATCTTTTTGCTTTCAAGAAACTAAGGAACGTATGTTGCAAGTTCAATTTGATTTTTTTAAACAGCTTTGTAAACCAAATTCCACAATCATGACCCCCCCTTCCCCCCCAAATTCTGTTTTTTAAACTAAAAAAAAGTGAGGTGCAAAATATATATTGCTTTATTCCATTGGGATCGTTGTCCCTAAAATATCCTTCATGGCATTGTTTTACACCTTGGTAAGGTACTAGGTGGAAGAGCAATGATACCTCTCACCAAATAGATTTATTAATTAAGTAGTGTGCCAGTTTATTTAAACATGCAATTTTTCCACTATTATATTATTTGGGAATACGAATCATTGTGTGAACTTAATCAATCCAGCTGCCTGTAACTGTAAGGTAAGCTTATATATGATTTGAGGCGCAGTGGAATTTTGAGGCACACGAGATTAGAAACATATTGGATACAAAACATTTGGATTGGCACCGCGAAACAAGAAAAAAAGAAGTTCGGGAACTAGAGTGATTTTTATGACCATGTTTTAGGAAATGGAAAGATAAAATCTGAAAGAGAGAAATGCGAGATTTTCCAGGAGCAGATTGAGTGGTCTTTTGTTGTCATTAAAAGGAGATGTAGAAAGAACACTTGGAAGTTACAATTAGCTGAGCAAATTCGAAATAATAGAACCATAGATCAAACTCCTTTTTCAGAACAGTTCGCTCTGTACAAGTGGAGAAGTCGACAGTAAAAGTGTTCTTTCTTCCAAAAGTGGAGGAGGTTGATAATCATTGATTTAGAACCGATACTATTGGAAACTGGACACAGCTATGTCTGTCGAGTCAGAAGATAGGAATGTAAAACGATTGTTATTTCCCCGTTTTTTATGACTTTTAATGCGGGGTTGGACCATTGATTGCTGTTCAAACCTAAAAAAACAATAGTGTATATACGTATCGCGAGAGACTGTTGACACTTCAAAATCTTAAGTGGGGGATGGCATTTTCAAGGGGATATTTTGGTGACCGCCCTGCTTTGGAGTGGTTGGTCAACCAATGAAGGATGCAGGAAGGTTGTAATCACAAATCAATGTAGAGATTGTTCGACAAGATATGCCAACCGGCTTTCAAGGGCCAGAAAGCTCAATATAAATTCGATCGAAATGAAAACCTGGTGATCTTGGTAAAATTTTCGATTCTAATTTTTGTTATAATACTTTTATATATAAGTTGTAAGACTTTTAATCATCTTAAAGAAAGTCGTTTTGAAGGCAAGTCATTTCTTTGTTTTCCCCAGTCCTCGACGTTAATCTTGAATAAGAATTAAACAAAACCTATCGAATTTTGCTTATAATCCACAGATGCAAACTTCGCTAATGTGAGGGAAAAAAAGCACCATGTAGTGTGCAGCGGTATATAACCCACGTGAGAAAATTTTATTTATCAATATAAAATCGCTCTCAAGGAGGAGGGGGGTTCTTTAACACGGTTTTGTACAGAAAATGTCAACTTTTGTACTGGCATCTACCCATCTATAAATATTTAAAAAATATGTTTTTATAAATAAATTTTTCACGTAATTATAACTAATGAAACCTCTCTCAGAAAAAGAAGTTGTAAATAAGATGTGCAGTGGTTTATCCACACTAAAGCCGCTTCAAAGTTTAAACTCTTCATGCAGCTTCGATCCACACTAAGAAATTCATTTCCGGCGTTTTGTTTTTATTTCAACGTAATTTTTTTAAAACGTATAATCCACGCCGTATAAGCTGAAGAATAGAATAGGTTAATTTTGACTTCCACGGAAGTATAGAAATAAAATATCTCACATATCTAAAATAAAGACGGGCAGCGGCAAATCCATTTTGAATAAGAGAAATTTTAGATATGTATTATGTATATTTGAAATGAGGTTTTTTGGAGCTGATGAAATATAAGAAATGTTACGGTAAATGCGTTGAATTGGTAAAGTATATCAGTAATTCATAAAAAAATCACCAATCGTCTCGGTAAGTTTGATCAATTTCGCAAGATTTATCACTTTTACAGGCGATTATGCATAATCCTTTTAGACCCTGTATGCACAAACGTGCGGGTTGCTACTTTTCACTTTAGATATTTTTTTTAACCTCAGGGATGTTCAGCCCAAACTTCAAGAATTGCGCGTTATCATTGAGATTAAAGCAGAAGTCCCTGAGGTTAAAAAAAAAAATGTAGAGAGAAAAATAACCCCTTCTCAGTGCCGTTTTAACGCATGGGCTCACCCGGGCACGGCCCGGGATCATCCTCAAAAGTAGAGGGGGCTCACGAAAATGAGATCTAGTTAAAATTTTCTAGAATTTACTAGGTAGGGCCTCAGAAAAATCACTTGGCCAGGGGGCACATGATTCTCTTAAGATGGCCTTGCCCCTTCCCCAGGTCCGTAGCGTGCTTTCTCGGGGGGCAGACTTTTCTTGAAATGGTTATGCTCAAGAAAAGGAATTATAAGTACCCCCCTCCCATTTCGCTCGGGTCACCATCCAAGTTGCCTCGGAATAGTTACGAGCCTGCCCAAGTTTCAGAGCCTGGTGCTTTAGCTGGTGTTTGCCTGCCCCTTCCGTTTCTTAGTACTGAGTCTGAAATGGACAATTTTAAATGAAGTTCATGAGTTTTATGAATATGAAAGTAATCATACGAAAATATCACTTTCACTTAACCACTTTTATTATCAGTTTAACCCTTACGTGAAACTATACTTATTTTACCATAAAATTCAATTAAAATAAGTATGAAGAAGATACAGGGTGATCAGCGAATAAGCCCTTATTTCAAAATTAAATATCTCTACAACAAAGATCAATAGAATTATGTGGTAAACGGTACGTTTATTAGCAAAACTGTAAGAATGTTGTACAGAAATTTCGAAAATTTAGTTTCAAAAACTGTTAACAGATGGCGCTCTGCGCTGAAAACTCTTTCTCTGACTAGGAGTCTAAAACAAAAAAAAAATAATAAAGGCAAGCAGTCTTTGCAATCAGAACACAATTTTTTCAAAATGTTCACCGTTCGTAACAATGAGGTGGTGTAAACGAACAATGAAATTTGACATCGCGTCTTGCAATGTCTCAACGGAAATGGAATCACATGCAATACCAATCAACGATTCAAGCTCATCCAGAGTAGCGGGATTGTTTCGATAGACAGTGTCTTCCAATGAGCCCCATAGAAAGAAGTCACAAGGAGTCGGATCGGGAGAATATGGAGGCCAATCTATTCCTGTGTCAGTAAATTTCGGATAATCTAACACAATTATTCTATTCCAAAAGTATTCATGAAGAAAACAAAAAACTTAATCTGTTCGATGTGGTCGAGCCCCATCTTGCATGAACCAGTCGATACCTGGTCGATCCTCCAACGCTAGATGTGTGCTGACAAATTGTTCCAGAATTGTAATGTAACGTTCAGTAGTAATCGTTTCTCGCATGAAGAAGGGGCCGATAATGCCTCTGGCGCATACCGCAGCCCATGCAGTAACTTTAGGCGAATGCAGTGGTTTCTCTTCACACAAATGAGGATTTTCGGAACCCCAAAATCTCCAGTTTTGTTTATTTACGAATCCATTCAAGTGAAAATGTGCTTCATCTGTGAACCAGATGCAGCACACATCAAATCCTTCGTTGTCGATCATTGTGAGAATCTGATTCGCAAAGTCAACCCTTTGTCGAACAGCTTTCACGGGTATGGCCTGATGACTTTGGATTTTGTATGGAAACATCCGTAGGCTATTTCTCAATATTTTTTGCGCGCTCGTGTACTTCAAACCAGTCTCTGATGCAATTCTTCGGATGCTTTTCCTAGGATTTTGCTGAACAATTCCAGAAACTTTGGCTGCATTTTCAGGAGTGACTACAGTTTCCTAGACCCAACATTTCCCTTTCGATCATCATCCACGCTGCCAGTCTGTTCGAATTTGGCGAAGAGCATGCGAATGGTACGCATCAGGAACATTGAATTGGTTTTGAAAACTGCGCCTTGTTGCCGTAGGACTGTGTTCTAATCTGTGATATTCCAGTACCAAAAAAACGTGTTGTCCAATGGAATACATTATTTCAATTTCTACACTCTAGCCTCTTTTCACTATTCAACAGTCGTACTGATCGCTTTAGACTTCGAAGCACGTTTTAAAGGCTATTTATAGGTATCATTCCGATTACAGTGCCATCTGTTAACAGTTTTTGTAGCTAAATTTTCGAAATTTCTGTACAACAGTCTTACAGTTTTGCTAATAAACGTACCGTTTACCACATAATTCTATTGATCTTTGTTGTACAGATATTTAATTTTGAAATAAGGGCTTATTCGCTGATCACCCTGTAGATCCTTTTGTGATGAGTACCCTGCATAAATGTGACGTTTTTAAATCTCTGAATTAAATCAAACAAGTTGGGTTTTTATGCTTGTTTACAAGTGGTGGTAACCCCATTTTAGGAAGAAAGCTTTCCCGACTTCTTCGTCCCTTAATATCCAACCGGAGAGGGGGGGGGGCGATCACCATACACAGAGTCTGATAATATGGTAGAATGAATCTGTCCTGTATTTTATGTGATAGTAATGACTAGCAAAAATTATAGCCAATACAATAGGGGCCCCTATCAAGTCGCCTTAGCAAAAATTTCCTCCTCCGACACATCACTCTGGATCCGCACCTGGCGGGGGGGGGGCTGACCAGCGCCCTCTTAACGCATGGGCCCAGCCGGGCACCTCAAGAGAGACGGGGCCTAACAAAAGGGGCCTCAGAAAAACCACTTGGGCTGACTGCTGTTTTGCACCGGGCGCAACTAGGTCTAAGACCGGCCCTCTAAATAGGAACAGTAGTATAGGATCCTAGAGGGCAAGGACATATCAGAAAGTCCATATTCTACATGACGATGTGGATGCCCCGTAGTTAGGGGCCCCAAAGCATACGTGCTTACCTTACTTTTACATCAGTCAGGTGATTAGCCGTTTCATTTTCCTTTGGTCGTGTGTTTGACCAGGCCTTCGACTCATGAATGAAATGAATGAAACCGGAGTAGTATACGGGGCGCTTTGGCGTAATTTTTTCGGCACGCTCGCTAGTGATGGACCTTCCGTCCCCTATCACTCTTTTTCTCCCCCCCCCCCTCCTCTCCGTGGGGGGAATTTTCTTTGTGATGATAGTACTGCTTTATTTTACTTCCGTTGATGATGCTAATTAACCATTAGTGTACAAATTATGCTGCTTCGCTCTGGGCTTTCTATGAGAGCTCAGATAAGAGCCTATTATAAACTAATATTTACAAGGTATTTTTGAAATGATCCAAAAGCCGTCACTCCCGGGGTCCTTCCGTCTCAGTGCGATGTTTATATTTTTTTCCCCTCTTCCGATGCTGAATGTAGTCGATTTAACTACCAAAAATAAGAGAATACACACAAAACAAACGTACACAAGGTTTCATTATCAACGTTTTTTTATTGTTTCAGATAACAATATACATATTAGTAGCCGTAGGGTAGCGTCGAGTAATCAGGCAGAAGAACCCTCTTGTCGTATACAAGGCCATACTTTTTCATGACCCATCTTTTTTTCCACCTCTTTCGTGATTTTATATTTGTCTCGAATGATAACCTTCGTGGTGAAATCCATGGAAATATAGAACTTTCATTGAGTCTTAGTTGAGGACTTCAGAATTCTTGAACTTGAGCGTGAACCCCCGAATTTTACAGAATGTCTTTCTATCCAACCTCCTATAGGCGTAATTTTTTGCTCCACCCGTTGTAATAAAATTAGTGAGACTTCATTTAAATATGGTTTTGAAATTTTTTTTTACCTATTCACAGTTTCGCCACTTGACGTCGACCTGGATTGATTTGGAAATTTCCAGGCTCCAATTGTACGCCTTCAACCTGTTCATACTGCTTCACGTACGAGTCTTTCTCCTCATTTGTGACGCAGTTTGATGGTCATCCAGAGGACTCTTGCTTGATCTTGAGGAAAGCATTGATGTACGGAGCAAAAAGACCCTCTCGAGATTGGTCGAAATGATAGATCTAGAAAAAACAATCCTAATTAGAGAACAAAAATAATCATGGAAAACATTAACATTAGAAAAAAAATACCTCGTATATCTTTTTCACCACATAACCTTTCTCAACGCCCTTCTTGAGTTCTTCAGTAACCCACGTCCCTATAATGCACCTTTCCTTGTTACTATGGTGGCATTGTTTCCAGCGTGTTTCAACACACAAACGACACAGAGGAAAGGTCAATTTTCCACCAGATATATAAAAATGAAATGTATTAGTATCTATTGTATTGACAGAAAAACGAATAATAAGAAAAAATTTTATGAAAAAAGATGTATGTTATACCTGTATGGGAGAATGGGTAGATATAAGCCCCTTGGTGGTAGAACTTTTGCACTTGATAAAGCCAAAATATGATTTCAGCTCTCCAAAGTTTTCGGTGATGATTTTGGGATGTCCAACCAGATATCTGGAATGAAAAAAAAACAATCAATGATAAACATTTTAAATAACAAATTTTTAAATAAATAATTTTAAAGTACTCACTTGCAGTATTTGTTGACCCACAGGTACAAAGACGTGAAGTCAATGTATTTTGAGGTGCCTTGATAGAAGAGCTTGGTTGCATTGGTTCTTCCACCATAGAATGCGTCTCTAGGTTCTATCCTGTCGACATAGTGAAATCCACCAAGAAATTTCCCAGACCCACGTACATTTTCTTCAGTGCGTTGAAGTCATGCTCCTACATGACTTCAAGCCTGTAACTGCCTCGACGGATCTTTTGTTCTTGCTTTAAGGTGTTCTTGTGGAGTTCCCACGTGTAACTCTGGGTGTCTGGGTTCACCATATCTTTCTCAAAGCACTGCGGACAGCCGTGCCAATAGCATCCTGAAAAAACCATGAAAACAAATTAGCGAAAATTTTTTGAAATACGGGGCATAAAAGTAATAAAATTAATTCAAAGAAAATAATAATCGATGACGCTTACCATGAAACAGAAACACAGTGTTTGTGTCCTCACAAAACCCGTCCACGAGCCCTCATCTGACTGAAAATGTTCTGCGGTAAAAATTTGCATAAACATAATAGCATTTTTCTACACTATTCTTAAAATTCTTCCAGATTGTTCTGCAACAGCACGGGTGGTTCTGCGACGTACGTCACACATTTCGGCATATTCTGCTTGTAATAATAATAATAATATTACTACTACTAGCTATAATACCCAGTGCTGCCCTGGTTTTCTGCAATTGCCGGGAGGATTAAAAAAGTGGCAAACCATTGTAAACGCATATAAACTATTATATACATATACTGACAGGATTTTAAAAATGGCAAATCACTCTAAAGGCATATACATGTCTGAAACATATTGGTAGGGAACCACGGTAACCAAAGCAAACATTCTGAAGGTGATTGTTGATTATGAGAAACCATTGTTGCCCAACAGTTTTTCGCCCATTCCAGGCAAATTTAATTTTTGAAATCAAGTTGCTCCTATTTGGTGGACTGCCATAGTGCCTTTCAGCACAGGTATATCATTTTAATAATTTTTTAGATAATTTTTTTTTTTATACCTTTTATTTCTTCATTTTTGATTTCATACAATTTTACATTTTTGGCATCTTTGAGAATTGTGAAAAACTGAGTAGCATCTGATATGTCATTCCCACATGCTATCAGCTGTCCTTTTCAATATATCACTAACGCCATCAACCATTCTTTTTCCATAGTTTGCTTCAAAAATATTCTAAGTACAACACTTGAAATATTTTGAGACATATTTGTCCAATAAGTTAAAATTTTCTTTTGTTTGTACTGAGTACAACGTCCATCAGAAAAAAAAAAAAGTGAATCACATTTATTTTCCATATCATTCTTTCATTACTTTCAAAATCGGTTCCAAATGAGCCCAAATAGATGGTCCATGCTCCAAATTCGGTGACACTGAGCAGAACGAAATTGGCTTTTCACATTCTGCAACATACAGTACACAGGTATGAAGACATACTTGATTTCTTGACCCACTGAAATGATGATGACTTCAGATAATTTGCAATTTTAATTTTCACTGAAATAGACATGAAAAACAGCTTCATGTTTTTGTATGGTTTCTAATACACATTTGGTAAGCTCTATATTGATGTTGGATGTTAAAAATGTGTTTCTTGAACAATTTCATATCTTTTTGGAAAACATTGATTAAGTCTGTTAGGTTCTAAAATCTCTGCTCTTGTTATTTTGGTAATGTCTATCATTTTACCATTCTTTTCCACTTTTTCTTGTTTGCGTTGCCATTCTTCACACTGTACAGTGAGTTAGAAATTTCATTCATAGATACCATCTTGTCATGACAATTCAAACATTTGCCTACACGTGATATGATCAACTATGGTTTCAGGAGATGTTTGGATTAATCTCAGTTTATACGATGCAATCTATTTATAATTCAAATTACTGTGCTGCCAACATAAGCATGTGTTTCCCTATTTCCAAATTTCTTTTACTTCAAAATTTTTTGTTCAAATTGAATGGTAATTTGATGTTGGTATAAATCTTGCATTTATGTCTCTCACATTAGTGATCTAGTATATCCAGTGAGACTTGGGGGATAGAGCCAGGAAACAAAAATAATATAAAGAAATAATTGTTCTGTCCCTTAAAATATACACAATGTATTGCCATATTGTCATATAACGACCTTTATTTCATACTTAAATGCCCCTTATGCCACATCTCCCTGGATTTGTGCTTGACAGTGATTTTGACGATCTGTGCTATTTAATTTTCTTATTTAACTGAAAAAATATGATGGGGAGAATGTAGTGAGAAGTTTAAATATTGAATAGATAACTTATTAAATTTAACTTAAAACTTCAAAACATTTAACTAAGAAAACTTTACTTTAAATCATAGTTTCCATTCTGTTGCGTTGGTTGAGTTTTTGGAAGACATAACAGAGTGGACAAATTAGCCTAAATTATTTTTTTTCCATTATAAATTTAAATGATTTGTGAAAACTTTTATTATATTTTGAGGCATATCTCCATGTGCTATCACTAGATGAGAGATATAGATGAAAACAATCGTAATTATTTATGATAATGACGTAACATAGTGGACATCTGACAGAGAAAAATCTGGTACTAAAGACATAAAATGAATATTAAGTCATTTTGCAAAAGTCAAATCCAAAATTTTTGATCAAGCATTAAAAGTAAGCCTTTCAATGAGCTCAAAAGTGTTATCATATTTACTCTGGTATAAAAATATATTTCCCAAGCGACGGTAACAGAGTGGACATTATAAAAAATGGGAAAAACTTTGGGACACGAACAAAAAAAAAAGTTTTCCATAAGAAAAAAAAAATTTTTTTTACAAAATTTTATTGTCAGTTTTATTCATCTATAGCACATATATAAAATGTGATTCCAAGTTTTCTGAAAAAAAAATTCCAGGTTCGCACCAAGCCTCATTGGCTTGCCATTGACAGCCAGATTTTGACCTTTTGCTACTAACAATTATTTTTAAAAGAAATTAGATACCATCTGAAACAAATTAAGAAACTGCATCACAGAGAATTAAATGAAGAACTAGAAAAAAATTAAAATTACCACCAGAGTGCTCTGAAATTTCATAAAAAAATTACAAAGTCTCGGAAACAGTTTGTACACTTTTTTGGGGAATAACCCATGTATGCAAAATTTGGCGACGACAGATCTAAAATTGTAAATTTGTATAGAGAACACACACACACACACACTGACAAAAAGACAAACAGTCAATATTGATAATGATTATGCACTGTTTTCTGAATTTCCCCTTGTTCCCAAAAATTTTTCACCTGCAAGAAAACACTCATATTATTATAATTACTATTTAACGATTCATCCCTTCCAGGGCCATAACTAGGTTGGGTCAACCAGGGTACTGCCCCAGTGCACCGAGCCGAATGAGGGACCTCACAAATAATGTACTTATTTTGCATAATTTTTTTTGTTTTAAGGGGCCCCAAGGCATGCTAGGCCTCATTATTGCTCTCCACGGGAGGTGAGACCACCATTCCAACACCCTTTTGTAAATTTTGGCCTTGGTAAGCAGTTGTCTCGAGAAAAGAAAAAATAGCTGATAAGATTGTTGCTGCCATCATTTGATAAAAATTTTTTACTGGGGTTCGAAGACCCGTCCACTGAATTAGTTCTCAATGTTTCCCAACACTAGTGGTTGGCATCATCAGGAGAATTGATAAAAAAGGATCAAAAGTAAAGTTTTCCGGAGTCTCAGGTTGTATTTACGTACATGAGTGGCTTGACATACACTTTGTGATTGTTTTGTGATTGGTCAGTTGATCCTATGGCTGAATTGAAAACAGTTCTTATGCTGGGTGATCCTGATTAGCTATGTCTACACTGTTGCGTTTTTTCTGCACGAATGTGCTTTCCACTGGCGCACGTGTCGTCAAGCATGACGTAATCACTAACACGTGACCGACACGTGTTGAAAGGCGACCATTTTTTTAAGAGGCATTCCTCTTTCTTCTGCTCCACCAGGTGTGGATTTTCATGCAATTTCCTTTTCTGTCTTGTTTTCATAATTTTTTCGATTTTTATTATGTCATCCAAACAAATATTGTAAGACACTTTTGAAGGTTTCAGGTATAGATTCTGTTACGGGATATTATTGACGGTAAATTCAAATTAAGGGTAATCATAACTACAAAATTATAAAATAAATGAACATCTTAAAAAAATTGTTTTTAGCCGAATTTCATATTAAAATGCAAAGCTCGCATTACAGAAGTTTGCTGCGTAATTATAAAATAATTCCCTGGGCCACCTCAACGCAAGGGGCAATCCAGGCACGGCATGAGGACCTTGAATGTGCTAGAGGACTATTTATGATAATGAGATCTAATGCTATCATTGTTCGAAGTATGTAAAATAGGTTCGACTTCGGAATATCACTTTCCCCAGAGACACATGGTGAAAAAACCCCACTTTTAAAACTCTTGACTCTTCCCTATTTTTTCAAGCATTTCGTGAAAGCACACGAAGAATACTTAGTCAACTGTTACAGGATCACCCTTACCGGATGGAGGACCCCTTCGATGGTGCCCATTTCTTGAATGGGCAAACGGGGCATGTGTCCTTTGCCCTTGAAATTTTAGGGCCCCCAAAAATTTTATGTGTATAATTTTTTTTAACCTTCCTTTCCGTAGAATATTGCCAAACGTGGAATTTATTTTGAGTAATTATGTAAATTTGTTACATAATTATACTCTATGGCAGACATTCAATCTGTTGCTCCCGAGCACCGTGGTGTGTCCTGAAGCACCCAGAGTACTCGACTCGTGTCCGATTTCATGGTTGTTAGCACTTGATAAACGTCCCAATTTGAACACTTTGTGAAACACAATCCTGATTTCAAGAATTTGTATGCAAAACTTGCCGTACCGGTGGTTCGTTTTTGATGATGGGTACAGGCAGTGTGCTTGCAAGTAGAAAAAAGTTGCCTCAAAGAAGATTGTAGAATGAGGAATTGTATAATGAGGGAAAAAATTCATTTTTGCTTATATATAAGGGCCAGAACAGGCTGTGGCCTTTAGCGTACGAATAATTTTTGCTATTTTCTCAAAACTGCACAGCTTCATGTAGATTTTGTTTTCATGAACATTATTGTAGCTGCAACCAGAGGCGTTTGCAGGACCAATTTTTAAAGGAGGGGGGCGCACCGAATTTGAGAAAGAGCCCACAAGAAATCTCTTCTAGAGAACTGTCGAAAGTACTGTTTTTTTAAGTTTAAAAATTTATTAAAACAACATATAAAAGAGTTTTCTTTTGTTTTTCTGATTTTTATACTAAAATATTTTAAATTTTTGATCGTCTTGGGGGGAAATCACGGGTCACTATATTCTGCTATTATTTATTACTACAAATAATTATTTCACTTAAACATTTAAAAAAAATCACTTCTATTACCTCGAGTTCAGTGTCCTGGTATATCAATTAACACTTGAGAGCAATAATACTGCATCAACGATAATTTTGAATAAAATTTTTTTTTAAATACTCATGAGATTACACCTTAGCAAGTGAGTAAAAAATAGAAGGATACTACACTGCTCAAAACAATTAGGGGAGCAAGCAAAAAAGTGAAGAAAACCGTGCGAGACAGCCACGTATTGGCATACAATGGATAGTACACGCGTAGCAATGCGCAATACAGAAAAACGACGTAAAAAAATTTGGAATTAAGCTTTAATTCTTTGAAAATATGGAAAAAACATGAAAAGATGATTTAGGGCAACAATTTGGTTACATGTAAACGATAAAAAAAAGTACTGTTTAGACATGATGCATGAGTTTTAATAGGGCGTGTGGTCTCGTCGAACAGCTAAGACTGCTGCACACCTGTTTGCCATGGATGCGATGAGGTTATCAATCAGACTTTGGGGAATACTGTTCCCTCCTCAAGAAGTGCAATCTGCAAGTCTCGGACAGTAACAGGCGGCCTTGGTCGCGCAGCAATGCGTCGTCCGAGCATGTCCCAAACATGCTCGATTTGGAGATTTGGATTCAGGTCAGGAGAGCACACTGGCCATTCCATACGCTGTATTGTTTCAGCTTCAAGCATGTTCTCCACCAGACGAGCTCTATGCGGTCGGGCATTATCATCCTGGAAAACAAAGGAATCTCCAATGGCTCCAGTCTTAGGGATGACATGAGGTCGCAGTATCTGGTCTGCATACCTTCGGGCCGTCAAAGTGCCATTCCGAATGATATGCAGGTCCGTACGTCCGCCTATGCTGATTCCACCCCATACCATCCAACCAGCTCGTCTGTATTGTGACCTTTCACGAACGAATGCGGGGTTATTTCGAGTGCCCCTGTCCCTCCATACCAGAACACGTCGGGTGTCACACTCCAGACTGAATCGGGATTCGTCTGTAAACAGCACTTGGCTCCAATCATGTTGCTCCCAATCTCGATGTTCAGCAGCCCATCTTCTTCGGGCCGCACGGTGGCGTGGGGTCAACGGAATGCAGACCATTGGCCTACGTGCATAGAGCCCTCCCTCATGAAGCCAATTACGTACTGCTTGGCTGGACACCTTTCGTCCTGTTGCCAAGAGCAACCATCTTTGCAGCTGCATAGCATTCTCTGTTCTGTTTCGACGGGCTGGTAACCATATATACCGGTCATCAGTTGCTGTAGTGGCGCGTGGCCGACCTTGCCCTGGTCGACGTCTAACATTTCCTGTTTCTTGGAATCGATTCCACAGCCTTGCAACAACACTTCTGGCGACTCCAACAGCGTCCGCGACACTACGTTGTGTTTGCCGGATTCCAGTCTGCCTATAACACGCCATGCCATGGATTCCGGTAAATCACGTTGTTGAGACATCCTCAAGTCACCTTGTCTCAAAAAAAAATACTGCGCAATCGAATTTCACAGTTACGGCAGTAAAACAGACGTTTCTGCAACATCCCGATTTCTGCCCTTATCTCCTTTTTCTGTTTTTTGACGTCATGAACTTTGATTTGCATATGAAGTTTTCTTCTTCCGTTTCCTGCTAGGCTTTAAATTATGGATGATTCATTTTATGTTACTTATCGGTATACATGTTTGCGTAATTTTGTTAAAACCATGTGCTCCCCTAATTGTTTTGAGCAGTGTATTTTATTAATTTCTTTGACTTAACTATATTCAGATAAAGTTGACGAACGACTTAATTTAATTTTAACTTATTCCGAAGTTGTGCATTTTGAATGATTTCAACTATATTTTCCGTCTTTTATCATGCAATTTTCCCTCACTTTTTTTACATTAAATTGGGGAAATTGTATCCGCTATGACAGTTGCATCAGCATCTGAATTGAAAGGTTTTGCGGTATAGGTGTAGGCAGAAGAAGGGCATGCCACTCGTGGCATTCGATAGTGTTCAGCAGTAAAGAGAAAAAAACGATATTGAAAGTTGAAAGCTCTTGAAAGAAGGCACATTAGTGAACATAGCTATAAGCCGAGAGATGTGGAGTTATCTGATTGGCTGTTGTCGTCATTCTGTTGCTGGATCTTGATGGTTCTCGTTCTTCTGAGAGCTGGTGTCCAGGATCTGCTCAATTTCAAAGTTTCTTCTCTTCTATTATAGCGGTTTTTGTGCTTGTATATTTGAATAGCCTCTCTGTAGATTCGTGGGAAGAAGTGATCAACATTAGCTATTACTTGTGTTTTGCTCTGTGGTTGTCGTTAAGCGCATGCTCCACCACTGCGACTTTTCTGTTTGGCCCATTCTGCAGCATCGTTCGTGCTCTTTTATTTTCATGGCCACAGGTGCACGGTATTCGGTAGATCCCCATTGTTGGTAGAGGGTCAAAGTGGTCTTTTGCTGATCGCAACATTTCACATATTTTTCTGGTTTGTTTCAAAATGGTCTTTATGTGTTTTTTCATGACCGATTCTTATACAAATACACCACCACAACAGGCAAAATGCCCAACGAGGTGGCTGAGAAAAAGATGCCCATAAAAATATGGATGTCATATATTTCCAAAAAAAATATAGCAACCCAATTAAAATTGCAATTAACAAAAATTATAATCAATATATACACATGATAAAATACTATACAGTGCCCATAAAGAATACTTATGGTTGTCTTATTCTAAGAATGGATAGCTTCTTGATTTACCCCAACATGTTTATCGTATTTCTTTTTAAACGTGTCAATTGTGTTACAATTTACTACCTCCGGGGGTAAGCTATTCCATTTATTAACAACCCTATTACAGAAAAATTCCCTGAGACACCATAACCTTGCATTGTCCCTCACCCATTCAAACAAGTCTATGTTCCTCTGTAGGTATTGTCTCCAAAACCTCACAGCATACTCCAGTCCAGGATGAACTAAGCCTCAAAAAAGTGGAAGAATGACTTTAGGGAAACGCAAAGAGACATTTTTGAAAATCAGACCACAAGCATTCTATTCGCTTTTTTGACCACCGCTGAACAATGTTCCAAAAACCTAAGTCGCTCGTCAATGAGAATTCCCAAATCGGTAACCCTAGTTGTATCCGGGATAGTGACACCATTCAACTCGTAAGAGAATTGTGGATTGTTCGAATTGAAATGAGCAACCATGCACTTATCAACGCTAAACGTCATGCTCCATTCATTTGCCCATGCTGCAATCCTGTTTAAGTTGGTCTGGAGCAACTCCCTATCGCTTTGATTCCCGATTACTCCCATTAGCTTCACATCATCTGTGAATTTGCTAGTAATACCATCGATACCCTGATCGAGTTTATCGATAAAAAGTGAAAAACGTATGTGGCCAAGGACACTTCCTTGAGGAACTCCACTTGTGACGTCTGTCTAACCAGAGAATTCCCCGTTCACCATAACAAGTTGTGACCTATCTCTTAACCACGATTCTATCCAATTCAGCAGGTTGTCCCCAATTCCAATCTCGTGTAAACACTTCAAGAGTTTGCCATGTTGGACCCGATCGAATGCCTTCTGGAAATCAAGGTAAAATCATTCTTGCCATCACTCTTGGGATAAAAGCAGCACACTTTTCTAATTGATTGTAGCTTCTCATTTTTCACTGATAAGGCTTAAGGGTTTTCCGATGTCGTCTTTTGTGTACCCATTAGGGGAAAACTGATTTTAAGTGCTCAATCTCTTTACTTAGGTCTTTTTCTTCACACAGTCTTTTTGCCCTCTCAATCAAGGTTTTCGGTACGCCTCGTTTTTGGTGAGGATGATGATTGGAGAACTTATGAACATATCTGTTGGTGTGAGTGGGCTTGCAAAAGATGCTGTGGCCTAAACATTGACCCTGACGGCTGACCAGAACGTCCAAGAACGAGAGCTGTCCGTTGAAAATCTTCACCGATTCTTCGACCATCTCAACAGTAACGTGATAGTGTGTCTGGTTTTTGAGGTTCAGTACCATCTCAACAGAATTCATGAAAAAATCAGGTTCACTATGGAAATACCCTATACCGTGCACCTGTGGCCAGATATATATTGGAACCACAAAAAGATCTGTGGCCACGAGAATAAAAGAGCACGAACAATGCTACAGAATTTGCCAAACAGAAAAGTCGCAGTGGCGGAGCACTTAACAACAACCACAGTGTACAATTCAGCAAAACACAGGTAATAGCTAATGTTGATCGCTTTCTACGAATCTACAGAGATGCTATATACAAGCACAAAAACAGCTATAATAGAAGAGGAGAATCTTTTGCAATTGAGCAGATCCTGGACACCTGAAACCTTGATTAGTGGAACTGGGGTGCCAATTGTAATTGCATACAGTGCATACCCCCTGGGTCGTGTCCCTGCCAATCCGAGACAGTAGTGCACTTGGTGCATTATGGGTGGTAGATTATAGTGTGGAATTCCTTAGAATTTCAAGGACCTCAATTAAGAGGAGGTTATTATCCTGTAATCTTGTTGAGTAATGAGTAGGGTAGCTCATTTATAGGTTAAATACAATTATATGATTTGATAGTGACAGTGTTAATACCAGATAAGAATATTATAATATAATATTAATGAGATTAAGATATATTTTTATGTACATATATACAATACATCCAATTGAGTGACCAAGCATTAAACTGAAAAGAAAACCAAAGTACACAGTACTTTTTTTTTTTAGAGTAATCTTATCAGGGCCAATAATGTTTTCAACACTAATACATGAATTTTTCATATTAAAGAAATGCACTATTTTTGTGCTGATTTATACAATGAAAACAATGAATACACAATTACAGCAACAAAAAGGAAAAATACAAGAAGCAATGAAAAATATTTATGAACAAAAACTACTTATTTATTTACACGACTTACCAAAAGAGAATGAATTTTTCTCATTCTTGCGAAAGCCCTCAACACAAAGTCTAGTCAGTTGAGGTCTATCCATTTTTATAAAGTTTTTTGGTCTTTTAAGTCGTAAAAACTGATCCTCAGGATAATTCAAGATGTTTTTTAGATGTTCATATTCTGAGTTGTTCAATCTCTCGAAGAATTTCCTTGATATCTTCTGAACGTATTTATGTACTGTAGGAATTTTTATATCCTTTCTTATATGCTTGTTTCGTACAAACCAACTTGCATTAAGTAGGTGTCGCAAAGTCTTGTTCTGATATCTTTCAAGACTCACTAAATTCTCTGTATTAGCATACAACCATATTGGTGCAGCATATGTGAAAATGGGTCTTGTTGCCATCTAAGTAGGTGTCGCAAAGTCTTGTTCTGATATCTTTCAAGACTCACTAAATTCTCTGTATTAGCATACAACCATATTGGTGCAGCATATGTGAAAATGGGTCTTGTTGCCATTTTGTACAGATGAATTCTATTCTTAACAGTTACGGCAGATCTTCTTGTACACAACCTTTTTATCATTTTCTTGGCTATATCTGCTTTAACGATGACTTCATTACAATGTTTTTTGAAGCATAGTGTTTTATCAATAGTAATGCCAAGATAATGATTATGGAGCTATTAAATTCCCATCAATTTCGATGTAAGCTGGAGTGGGAAGTATTCTTTTGGAAGTAATCCACATAAATACTATTTGTTAGCTCTACTTTTTTCACACCATTCTTCTACTAAATAGAGAAGCTCTTGTAAATTGCTAAGTGCTTTAGCAGGTTTTTTGTTGGTAGATAATCATAGCATCACCAGCATATAATGCTGTGATACCTACAGGAGCAATAGGAAAGCCCATTATATGCAGATTGTGTAGATGGGGCCCCAAGAACGTTGCCTTGAGCTTTTGAAGATCTGATTGTTTTTGTAGAGGATACACTATTGTTGATTTTAACTGAAAAAGTTCTAGAATGGAGATAGTGACGTGTAAATTTTATGATGTCATATGGAAAATTTTTACGAATTAATTTGTAGATAAGTCCTTTATGCCATACCTTATCAAAGCTTTTCCTTAAATCCAGGAAGGCAACAGCTGCAGTGTCTTTATAAATTCTAGCCTGTTGGAGGGTTTCAATAACTCTTAATAGTTGGGTAGGAGTCGAATGCTCTTCCTTGAATCCATGCTGTTCAGGACCCAGAATGGAATTATCAGTAACAAATTTATTAATTCTTGTTGCAATGATTCTTTCAAACAATTTTCCCAGAGTACTTAAAAGAGATATTGGCCTCCAATTATTAGGAAAATGTAAGTCTTGTCTGAGCTTAGGTATGACTTTAACAATTGCGTGTTTCCAGTTGATTGGAAAGTATTTTAATTCCATGAGTTTGTTAAAGATCTTGACAATATATGGTATAAAATTCTCTGGAAGATGCTTGAGTGCTTTGTTGGTAATTAATTCATGCCCAGCTGCCTTTCTAGTTTTTAAGTGTTTGATGATTGTTTTTAGTTCATCAGTATCAGTAGGATAAAGTGTCTCAGTATTATCTGTGGGTGGATTGTTGAAATATCTATTGATTGTACGCTAACATGTTCAACTCTGAAATTTGAAGTGTTTGTATTAGGCGAAAATTTAAACTCAAAGGCATTGGCAAACACTTCAGCTTTATCTTTGTCTGTATAGACCAGTCCGTTTGGTCCATGTATTGCAGGCATTCTATTTGTCTTATTTTTACAGGAGTTGTATATTTTGAAGAAAGAACCATCTTCACAGTTAACTTCTTCAATGAAGTTGATAAATCTTTGACTAGTAAATTCTTTCCTGGACAACTGAACTGAATTGAAACTGGATCACCGGTCCCACGGCACCTATTTTTAGGCCGCTCTACCGGTATTATTTGCTGGTCTCCCATAGGGGTTGTCTACTATGTATGTATCCGTGCATGTGTGAGGAGTGTGTATATTTGTCTGTGTAAAAAATTTGTCATGGCCAGGGTTTAAATACAATTTATACAACACATGAGCACACTCAATGTTCAAGCCAAATGGTGAGATATTCTACGCCTGGGGTGGAAATAATTTAGTGAGGAAAAGCATTACACTTATTTTTGGGTAGGCAAAAACCTCAATTCAATTAAAAATGATTCAATTAAAAACAATTTATATAAAAATCTCTTAGAAGGTCTACACCTCGTTAGGTGCTCGTGCAGCTGTTACATGATTCAGGTAAAAAAGCAAAAAAATAAAATCCCAACTATTCTCGTCGCAACCCTATTGGTTGTCGTCAAAAGTTCTCAATGAATCACATGATTCTCGTTGATATAAAATCAATGAATTACAAATTTAAAAAAAAAATTTCACGGCACCTCTTTGGGTGCAGCTTGTTTCGTATATTAGTGATATTCACTAATCCTATCACACATTTTGCAGCACCCCCCGAATTTCTTTTTTAACATATATCAAGTCCAAGGGTACACTCAATTAACGAGGCCGACTGAACTGCCAACCCCAGTAGTTCATTTAGGACATGGGGCCATCCCCAGGCAGAGGAGGGCAAGAACACTCTCCAAGCATAATAGCAAGATTTTAGGACACTAATTACAGTGTCAATATGACCAATTACAGGAACTCAAGATATCAGTTTTTTGGGGCCTGGATATTCAATTTTCAAAATTGCCAAGGCCAATGGAGAATGTTCTGTGGCCTGCCATACCTGTGGATGACCGCCGGGTCATAGTTAACAATTTCTGCCAAGTGTTAAAATTCCAAATCGTGCAAATTTTCATATTGACTCCCAGCAAGATCTCTTATATGTTCGAGAATAATGTTCATCTGTAGGTCCCGTCTAATGTCCAAATTTCTCGTGTACCAATAGGCGCCAGTCATTTTTCTAAACGTTTTATTTTCGAAAATCTGGAGCGATGCCAAGTTGCTTTTTCTGGCAAATGCCAAGACTGCTGAGGCATATGTTATCTTGAGCCTAATCACTGACTTATACAGAATTATCTTATTTTTTAGGGAAAGTTTACTCTGAGGGAAATAAATATGATTTAGCATTCCATAATTTTTGGTGGCTTTGAGTTTCACATATTCAGTATGGGCCTTAAAGTTGATTTTCCTATCAAGGATGACCCCAAGATATTTTATATGAGGTTTAGGGACGTGTTTGACGTTACTTATTTCCAATTGGTGATTTGGCCCCTGTGGGGGGTTTTCCCTCTTATGGAACCACACAAAATTGCACTTACTAAAATTCAGTGCAATATCGGAATTTTCACAATAGTCACCCACTCTATGGTCTCCTGTAAATTTTCAAATGTCTTTTCCATATCTCTACAGTTTGCAAGGAGAAGGACATCATCGGCATACTGGCTGATCATACCCCGTTGGGGACCCGGAAAATCATTCACATAGAGTGAAAACAACTGTGGGCCCAATGCGCTGCCCTGAGGGACCGAAGCCCTGACAGATCTGACTGACTAAAGCAAGTCTCTAACCTGAACCTCAAATTTTCTATTAGATAAATAATTCTCAATGAAATAAATAAATTTCGATGGGAGGTTCAGGTCAATTAACTTAACAAGTAATGTCTCATGATTCGTTCTATCAAACGCTTTCGCAAAGTCCAGGGCCAGTTGGTCTAGGGTCAGGGCCAAAGTCCAACTCCTTGTTGTTAACTGCGTCCATGATGAATTTCGTGGTCTTCAGAAGTTGTGTCACACACGAATGCTCTCTCCGAAAACTGTGTTGCTCAACCCTTAAAATTGAATTATTATGACAATACGTAGCTAATCTTTTGTTGTAAATTTTTTCAAACAATTTTGAGTAGTTACTTAAAAGGCTTATGGGTCGGTAATGTTGCAGAAACAGTGGGTCCGTACCTGGCTTATGAATGGCTTTCACTACGGCTGTTTTCCAACAGGACGGAAAGTAATTAAGGGAAAGCATGGCGTTAAAAAGATTCACTAATGAAATTCTGGCTATTCGAGGGAACGCCTTAAGGGCCTTTCTGATTTTGAGCCCTTTAATGAGCAGATCAAACTCGTCAACAGAAGTGAAGGGTACGTCAACGGTTTCGGAGAGAGGGGCTGGACAACTCACACAGAACGCCTCGATTTTCCGTTGGATCTCCTCTTTGACAGTTCTATCTTGAAGATTATTCGGAGGAAACTGTTTTTCAAATTGATCAGCCACCGCCTCTGACATGTCCTCAGGGGTGAAAAAAACTCCTCTGTCCTCGCTGTGGATTCCGGTGATAATTTCTTTCTTTAGTTTACAAATTCTCAGGGCCTCTCACAGGGAGCCATCCGCAATATTTACCTCCTCCATGAAAGTGTTAAACCATTCATTTACATGTGATTTGATTTCTGCTCTAATTTCTCGCTCAAGGAAAGTCAAATTTCTTCTATCTCCTGGATTTCTGTACCTTTGCCATTTCTTCCTTATTTTATTTTTATGCCTTATTTTATTAAGCAACTCAACAGAAAGCCCAAACTTATGCTCATTGACTTTAATTTTTGTTGTTGTACGACAAATGGTACCTCCCAGGTCACTGGTGAACTGATTCACTTTTTCCTCATTCGCTTCCGTTGTTAAATCCTCAACTGTTACCACCGGCATTTGTTCTACCAGGTTAGTAAACTCAACCCACACACAGTTGGTCTTATAAATATATGGGATTTTCCTCGGGACCAAAAAATCAATTTTTATCAGGACTGGGTTATGCGGCGAGGCAAAAGTTTAGGGGAAGTAACACAAATAGCAGCTTCGAAGTTCCTCGAGACGGCAAAATCAATCACACTCTGCCTATGAAAAGGTATGGACGGATAATGAGTAGGGCAACCACGGGCATTGATGTCAATGCTATTACTTTGCAAGTAGCGACACAATGCAACCCCTTTGCTCTCGAGTAATAACAATTCCAAGCAGTATGATGAAGATTCCAATCCCCAGCTATGATAGTGGGGGTGGGGGAAGCAAAAATTGAAGAGAGGGGATTGTAATCCAGGTCTTGGTTCGGGGGCTTATACAATTATATATTAAAAATAGTGTTATTCAATTTGATGGATACAGCAACCTTTGGACAAATATGGCCACTCCCCCTCCCCAATTGTGCATTGTGTCCCTTCTGACGCAATTGTATCTATTTATTTTAATTCTATCACTTGGGAGCAACCAAGTTTCCTGGACCAATAACACAGCTCGAAAAGTGCCTCAATAAGTTCCCTTGTATGGGGCCCCAGGCTATTTGAGTTCCATGACATGATTGTAAGGGGCTTTGGTGATCCAAAAACATTACCAGCCTGAGAACTAATTTTTATCACTGGTCAATAACGTGAGTACCTCAGTTAGACCAATCAGAAGCTGCTGAATTTTATTCTTGATTTCTATTGGTGCATTACATGTCCTAGTGATCCTATTGGTAGAAAGTAAAATGGATTTTATCTCATAGTTTATGCAAATTTCTCCAGGAACGAATTCCAACGTTTTAACTGGGTCAGCCAAATCATCCATTTCTTCACATGGCTGTGCTCGTGCCATTGAGCACTAGGTAGTGTCCAAAACCTCTTTTTCCAGGGTTCTCTCCATGCCTTGCAGGGTCTGTTCTAGGACCGTATTTACATCATTGCATAATTTCTGTTAATCAACCTGTCATTTTTCCTTTCATAGTTTTCACAAGTAATTGAATGTCCTCTATTAAGCGGATGTGGACCTTGCCTATTTACATTTTCATTTGGGGGTTGTTTACTTAAGAGAGCAGGATTTTCCCGAGGGGGACACTCCATAGAGGGTCCCAACTGCTCCGAGGGGACTGAAAAAGTTTCACCCAGACTATCTGGGGGCGGCCACTATTGTGGCCGAATTTACTGTGCCTCTAGTTGCATCTGCGAACAGCCGGCCTGTAATAGCCTGCTCATTTCGCAGTACAGTTGGTAGAGAGGGAATGTAAGTCCCACAGTGTTTTTCACCGCACAGGAAACATTTTTTCTAATTTTCGTTACCTTTGTTAGGATAATCCCTGCCACTGCGGGTCCCCCCCCCCCCTGCACAAAAAGCACACCTTGCCTTCTCGTGGCACATGTAGAGGGCGTGTCCGAGCTGAAGACAATTTCTGCATTGCTGGGTGTTTTTATTATCCTTATATTGCTTTATTGTAATCAGGATACCCGCTATTTCAGTTATATTAATGTTGTTGTTAGCAATGGTAAATTCTATCAAATAAAGTGGGAGGGGTTGGCCTTTTTTGTTGTAATTTCTCATACCAGAGACCTTCACGACCTCTAATCCTTGGCTAATGATGTCATCCGCAATATCATCAAGATTAACATTAGGTGGGAGGCCCCTGATAACTATCTTTAAATTTCTATCGCTGTTTAATTGGTACGAATGGAACCTATAGTTTTTTTCGTTACACATCTTGGTAATTTTTCTGTAATCATTCTCGGAAAAGGTTTTTATCGTAACCGAGCTTGAGGTGAACTTGGACTCAGGAGGAAATTCACATATTTTTCGCATTTCTGCAAAATCTCTCAGCCAGCTAGATCCCCATTCTGATATTACAATGGGGGGGGGGGGAATATTATTTTTCTTTTTCTTTTGTATGACCTCTGTGAAACCCACTTCGTCGTCCTCGACAACGCCCATCTGGCAAGGGGGAAGGGAACTCATGGCCCCACTTGCGCCTATATTTGCATTTTGGGTATTTAGTTGCAGTTCTATCACCACCTCGTGGGGGTGTATATTTTCTCCTACATTGTCATTATCACACGGATTTTTTCAAGGTCCACCTCAAAAGCAATAGCTTGACTAGTACCCTCAGGCACCACGTTATTTTCTCTTTCCGGAGATGGACTAACACAATGCTTACTCTTATTTTTAACATTTTGAGCCTTCCCTCTACTCTTACTTTGTTTACTTGGTTTTTCCAGTCCCCAACTAAACAGCACCATTTGAATTCCTGCATTTTTTGACTTTGCCCTTGGCTCACGAGCTGAATGTTTACGGAACCTCTCAGATTAAATATGAACACACGGGTCCTTTTTGGCCCCTTCAAAAAATATATTGCATACATCTAACAGATCATCTACATATTTCTCCCTCTCGGTTTCAATGCCATTTATGCATGAATCAAAAATTTCAATCAAAGGATCAAAATTCTCGGCTAGCAAACACTCAGCCTCGTCAATAACACCCAGGGACTCTTGTTTACGATAGAAAAAGTCTAACCATAGATTTAACAAATCCAACAAGGCATTTCAGTCATTATTTATAAGCTCAGCAAATTTATCATACAAAGTAGCAAAATTATTTTGTGGCCCTACACCTTCTTTAGCATAATCAGCGGGGCAAAATCTCACCATAACGCAAGAACAGTAGAGTGCACTCACCTGTAGTTATTTCCCAGGGAGCCAGCATCCCACCTCCCGGCAGAGCGTTGGAGACAGCAAACCAGTCCAAACAGCACCAGTCTATCAAAAATGCCTCGGTTCAGCCACCACAACCACGACGTAAAGATGAAGCGCAGGAAGGAGATCTTCGTGATAAGATACGACAACCTTGCGCCTCGTTAAGGCACAAGGCAAGTCCACGCATAATTCCCGACTCCTCGTCAAGGCCCCTGCTCCATCCGCACCTCGTCAACTGGTTGTGGCAATTCAGCTACCAAAACGCCGTCAGTATGAATTCAGCTCCGCTCGATCGTTATTGCAGCAGCAGCTCTCTTGCGTCCTCACTCCTCGGGGCGGGCATGCAAATGAAATTTCTTTTTTTTATTTGACCTGGACACCAGCTCTCAGAAGAACGAGAACCTTCCCCTTCAAGATCCAGCAACAGAATGATGACAACAGCCAATCAGATAACTCCACATCTCTCAGCCAATCGGGATCTCCTGGCATAAGAACTGTTTTCAATTCGCTGCCAGCCATAGAATCAACTGACCAAACACAGTAAGGAAAAGATGGCAAACCTATAGGGGTAATTTGGATAAAATCATCTTAAACAAATTACAGAAAGAAATCAAGAAAGAGGTTGCACATCACATTAATGATAGGTTCTAAGAATTTATTGGTAATGCCACCGCTGAGAATGGGGGGCCTCTGGAGGGAATGGAGAATATGCAAGCCTAAAAACACAAGACTTAACAAAATTCAGACTCCGGCTGGGAATTCAGTCTGTACTGACCAAGAAATAGCAGACACTTTTGCAGAAGCATATGAAAGTCAGTTCTCTAGAAACACTAATCAACCAGTAAATACGTACCAGAGACTAAGACACAAGGTGGCTTCCTACCTTTATAATTCCGCAAATTCACCACAAGGCAACATGACTTCACCACAGTCAATGAAATCCGTGACATTATCAACCATCTGGATGTCAAAAAGGCTGCTGGTATTGACGGTAATAGTAATAAAGCCCTGAAGTGCTTGCCAGTCAATTTTCTGGAATCCATCAACAATATATTTAATTCTGCCATCCAAAACAACTATTTTCCTTCCCATGGAAGAAATCGGTAATTAAGGCAATTCATAAGCCTAGTACTGATCCATTAATTGCACAAAACTACAGACCGATTAGCCTTCTTAGCAATCTGAGCAAAGTATTCGAAAGAATCATTGCTCCCAGGCTAATACAATACATTGATACAAACAGCATCATAAGACCAGAACAGCATGGATTTAGATCACAGCATTCATGTCTCACTCAGCTTTTAAGAGTATCAGAATTCATCACAGATGCTTTTAACAATTTTGACTACGTTGCTTCTGCAATTACCTTTTAGGCAGAACCTTTCAGGTTAAAATTCAAGATAGCCTCTCTATTGTAAAACCCATACAAGCTTCTGTTCCTCAGGGCAGCATATTGGGTCCACAATTGTTCCTCTTATACATAAACGACATCCCTTCTCCACAGAATGGAACAATTGCACTCTTTGCGGATGACTGTGCGGTGTTATGCAGCAGCAGAAATGCAACACAAGCTGTGGAAAATTTGCAAGACACAATTGATACTATTGAATATTGGTGTGATAAATCAGCTGTCAAATTGAATTTTGCAAAATGTAAATTTGCTTGGTTTACTCGTCGCCGTAAACTCCCTAGGCAACCACTGCTTATTGGCGATAAAATTTTAAGACCAGTGGGCCAGGTTAAATACTTAGGTTTTATACTTAATAAGAACCTCTCTTTTTCATCACACATTGATTTTGTCAAAAACAAAACAAATGGAGTAATGGGAATGTTGAACAAGATTACTTTCCCACAAGCTAAATTATCACTCCAAAACAAAATTATTCTGTACAAAACAATTCTCAGACCCACCCTTTTATATGCATCCCCTGCATGGGCACATGCCTGTAAAATGAACATCAATAATTTGCAAGTTGTGCAAAACAAGATTCTCAGAAGATTCACAAAAGCACCTTGGTTTATTAGAGGAGCTAATATTAGAAGGGACTTGGGTATTCCCCACATATTCGATTAATTTCAGAGCATAAACAAAGATCAATTTGATAGAATGAAAGAATCCACATATCAACATCTTGCAGATATTGTGGCTTATGATATACGAGAACTAAGGAAATATAGGAGGCCACAGAAAATTTTTCAATTAAATTGGAATACACTTTAGTTGCCTCCTCGCTTGTAAAAGGCGAATTGCTGTATATATTGATCTTCAAATGAATACTTCATGCGGCTTGGTTGTACTCATTCTGCTGTTGAGATACATCTCTTGCGTTCATTTGGAATCCATGTTTATAAATAATTGTTTCTTCATATTGTAAATAATATTTGTTTTGAGCACTTACTGAATGGAACTCTTTTTGTGTTGTAAATAATGTTGTTTTTGAGCACTTTTTGAATGGAACTCTTTTGTATTATTTTGGTCATTTCTTGTGAAAAAAAAAATGTGCTCCTTATTTGGAACAATCGAACTGAATTTCCCTTATTGAATATGTGCACTATGATAAGAGGGAAACGTCTTATTGCGTATGATAGCTCTGCTTCTTGAACAATTGTTACCTGAACTCTTACATTGATAGCAGAAAACTTCTGCTAAGTACATGGATAATTTTCATCTTCGTATGTGAGGGTGTGCCACAAAAAGGTAGTTTGGGAGTAAGGAAAAGAACTTCCAGATATTTCATAGGCATAGAGAATCATCTTTAATTGTATAGACCAGGGGTGGCCAACTTCTTTCTGTTCAACGGCCAGCATAATCAATTGCCGCATCACTGGCTGCACCAGGCATAGAACCCAGACTTAAAAGCAGCACCAGTAAATTGACCCAGAAAAGTCACCAATTTGTATGCGCCATAAGTAATGTGGTGAAGCGCATTGTCAATTTAGCCGCTAAACTTCCAACTTGGGCTTTGTATGTATCCCCCCATTTCTTCATTAACTGACATATACTCATGATTGATCTGGTTTTTTTTCAGCAAGATAGAATATGTCAAAATCACAATTTCTTCTGTAAATTGTTCCATCCACCATAGTTTGAATTTTACAGACAAGAAGTTTTTTAATTTTTCTGCATTTATTTTTTTCTTAACTCATGATTTTGCATCTCTCCCTACTGTAACCCTGTGTAGTTGCACAATTCAAATTAGATGCTCAAGAAATTGATTCAGGTATTGGTACACTTCAAGAAGTGTGTTATTATTGGGATGAAAAACGTTTTCAGCATAAAATGAACAGAAACGTCTGTTTCATATCATTTTTGTGATATTCTGTACAAGAGGAAAACACATTAATTTTTGATTTTGTAGGGTTTGTCAACTATCAGCCAAGAAACAAAAGCATTAGCTCTGAAGGCTAAAGAAGGAAGGTTAAAACCAGAGGAATTCCAGGTAAAATTTTATTATTGTTTTAAAAATTACTTCAGTTGAATACATGATTTTTCTTTATTGTTATCATTTTTTGGAGCCTTAAGTTGAATAACAGTCTATGTTATATTTTTGCAGAATCAGTTTTTTGAGTGAATAATATTCCATATAGCGTACATTATATGTTCCTTAACACTAGAAAGACCAATACCATACCAATGTCTTGATTTTCGTAATTTCTTTTTATGTTTAAATGTGGATAAGCAAAGTGTAGGTAAGCAGTAGAATAGAAAAACTTAGTTTTCGAAATAAAAATTCATTATTAAATTTTATTTTTAACCTTTTTGCTCCAGAGGCACACATATTGAGGCACATACCTATTTTTTAATGGTCTTAAATGGTTTTAATTCTTTTTTTTCAAGTGAAGGCTTCAAGTATGTGTAATGGTACCTAATTAATTAATCAATTAGAAGTTTATTATTTACCATATTTTTCTTCTTTTTAAAGACTATTTCAACATACAGTAAACACAAATCAATCAAAAAAATTTTTTTTAATGGTTAGATTTGAAGAGGATACTTAACCTCCCAAAAAGTTCCTTGTTGCATATCCGATAAAAAAATATTTATATTATAAAATTGCAATTGTATTCATATTACATTTGCAATTGTATTATATTACAACTCTTGCTGAATGCTCAGCAGTGCTTGTCAAATGTTTGCCAATTTTAAAAATGTTACTCGGTTAATTGGCATTTTAATATATGATTCAATTCAGCTTGGAAATTATGTTTTTTGAAACATCGCATCTATCTCAGTGTAAACACCACCAGTCTCTGAAATCACGTTTTTCAAAACATAGACAACGCAATGCTAATGCTCGTTCCATGAAATAAATAAATAAATTTTATTGATTTGACCAGTAGGTCCTTTAATGAGTGGCAATTCGTTGTTGATACGTTTTACAGCCATATTTACAAAATATACAATGCATTGGAAATATAATGAAGCACATATGTTGGTGTCAGAACAATTAATATAAGGCAAGGGGAAATAATGAATGAATGATAAGCAGACACAGAATGAACATGATCCTAATATGCAGACAAATTATAATAGGTTACACATACTAAGTGGACAAAAAGCAAGTACTAAAAGAAAAAAATAAATTAATATCAATAAAAATATATGGACTTCATTCCAAACAGAGAGCGTAAGATGACATGACAAGGCAAATAGATATATTGAGTGTACATTATCAGTGATCGAAAGTAATTGAGCCATATTAACGGGACCTGAAGAGAAATTTAAATATTTGAATCTGGGATTAGAGTAAAAAGGGCAGTGAAAAATTACATGATTCAAATCCTCAAATACCAAAAGGTTGCAATATGTACAATTGCTCTGATGGGATCCATAGAAAGTTTTTTACCATTAACGAAAATTGATGTTTAAGTCTGAGTTTGACAAAAACCCTTTTGACTGAGATATGAAAAGGGAGGAAAAAATATTCTTCCATCAGGAAAAAGTTGTTTTTATATCTTTAAATAGTAAAAATTTTTCTCACTATGCAAAATGGGAGAAATCAGTTTGGATACTCTGGTTTTTTATACTCTCAATAATAAGTGGAAGATGAGCTTTTACAAGACTTGGATTTTGTTGAACCCAAATAAAACCAAAGCTAGCAGTGTCAAGAATATTTTTAACTTGTAATGCCCAATTATTTTTTATTAGTAATGGACGAATTACAAGATTGAAATAGTCTGTCATAACTTATTCCTGTCAAATGGGATTGTTTCATTTGAAGCAAACGTATCCAGAATTTTAAAATATATTTTTTAAACGAAACACAGGCTTAGGCGGCCAAGTTCAGCTCTCAGAGCATACCCAGGGCATAGCTGCCAAGTCTCCCGAATTTTTCGGGAATCTCCCGAATTTTAGCTTCATCGCTCGACCTCCCGAAAAGTTCTTAAATCTCCCGAATTTTTACGAAAATCACAAAAATCCCTAATTGTCCCTAAAAATTCCCTACTTCATTAAAAAAAAATCCCCGCTTATGAAAACAATCCCTAAGGAATTTCTTGTGGGGCATGAAGCCTCTTTTTTTTTCCCCTTTCGAAATGACGTCACACGTCGTAAATGGGGAAATTCCCTTTTTAAGGAAGTTTTACAAACCCTCTGATGGTAACAAGAAAGTTGTTTGTCTTATCGTGCAGGGAAATGGCTTAGCAGCCAATAGTCCTGGATAATAATTGAAGATTATGGTGATGCACATGTGGTCAAAATTTCTTTTGTTGAAGTTACGTACGTGCGATATAACAAAGCATGAATAATGATAAGCAAAAACATATTTAATCAATTTTAAAGATACTTATTCCGATGAATTTCCTTTCATCAAACGTTCCAGAAGAGGGCCGACTTTTCCTTTTTGTACAAGTTGTGTTACGGACATAAACATCGGTCATGGAAAGACTGCCATCATCAGTCGTGAAATGAAAAAAAAAAAACATCAAGCAAATGTCACAAAAAGTCAGTGTTCTTCAAAAATTGACGCTTTTTTCCTTCATCTTCCGATGATTTTAGGGTCATTCACGCAGAATGTTTGTTCACAGCATTTCTGATTGAACACAATATTTATTTTTACATCATTGAAGTTTTGGCCTCCAATTTCACTTCTTTTTTGCGTAGGAATTTTATTCCCAAGGGTTTAACTTCCATGTGTGTAAAATCCCTATTTTAATTTGACTTCAGTAGGGATTTTATTCCCTACGCTTTAACTTTTATGTTTGGAAAATCCCTATTTTATTTGGAAAAATCCCTATTGTATTTATTAGGGAGTGATTTTAGCATAAAATACGGGTTTGCGCGAAAATCTCCCGAATTTTCATTTTCAAAAGTTGGCAGCTATGCCAGGGGTATTTCTAAAAAACTATCAATAGCCTCTGAGAAAAAAATACTAAATATTTGATCCATTTTATCAATAAATTGTAATAACCAAATGGGAGATGCATATGAGGCTGTGGGAGCAAAAGGGAATCAAAAAGTTTTAAAGCCATGACCAAGGAATTATTATGAGCCCCTCTAAGTATTTTTATCACTTGCGGTATAGCTGTTTTGGACTTCGCCAGAAAGTTTAAGTATGCTGTGTAAACTTTACCGGAACTTGAAAATAGGACCCCCAAGTACATGTAAGTCGAAGTGGTAGTTGTTGACCCTGAAAATGCCATTCATCATATTTTGACAATTTACCTGATTTTTTGATTACAATAAATTGATTTTTATTAATATTAAGGTCAATCAAAAAGTCCTCACGAAAACCCTGGAGTATATCTATTTTTCCTTGCAAGTTTTTTGGGGAATCTGATAAAATTACGGCGTCATCCGCATACAGAAGTGCATGTATACCAGTTGTATAATTTATAAAAACTGGTGAAATACTAGAGGAATTTAGACGGTCTGTGAATTCTTTAATAAAAATAGAGAAAAGTGAGGGAGAGATAAAACTTCACCTTGCAAAATCCCTTTAGTAATACTTATTGCAGCAGTTAGCCCATCGCTGGTTCTGATTCTCACTTTTGCATTAGCATACATGCCAGAAAGTATCTTGATAAGTTTATCACTGATTCCTAAATGGATCTCAGAACATGCTAGAGTAGGGAATGGTCAACACTATCGGAAGCTTTCTTAAAATCAATAAAAATAGCATAGAGTTTACCCCTAGGTTTAAAAATAAACTTCTGTATGAGGTTATTCAAAATAAAAATTTGATCCGTGGTTGAAAAATTAGAACGAAATCCAGCTTGTTCCCTTGGAATAATGTCTTTCTCATTTAGCCAGGTATTTAATCGATTATTCAAGATGGAGGTAAATAACTTGATCGCGACTGAGATCAAAGAAATGGGTTTGTAGTTTGCTGGTTGGGTACGATCACGTTTTTTATACATAGGATTTTGACTTGTACCTCGATCCGGGAAACTGGAAAACATGATTTTTCAAAGATACCATTAGAAGCCTTGAAAGATTCGTAGGTCTCAAACTCTTCAAATATTCAGGTTTTATGAGATCACTTGAATGAGCCTTTTGTTTTTTCATATTCTTGAGGGCAAACAAAAGTTCTTCTAGAGAAAATGGGTTGTCCAAAATAGGATCTGTATGTGCAAGAGCTGACTCTAAACTGGAGGGAAAAATTTGTACTTGATTGTTATCAGTCACGCGCGTAGGTGAAAACAGATTTGAATAAAACTGGTACCATGTTGCTGTAGAAACATTATTGAGATTCCAACGTCTAGGTTTAAAATTATTAATTATTTTCCAAAATTCAGAAGAATTTTTCGCAGAAATCCACAATGTATTTTGGTTTGAAAAAAAATCCTTTTTTTTATTTTACAGAGTTTTTATACCTTAATTTTAGAGCTCGAAAAGTTAAAAATATTTCTTGAGAGAGATCTTCTGAGAGAACGAAGAGTTCTATGAATATTTTTTTTAAATTACAGCAGTCCCCATCAAACCATATTGGTCTGTTATGCAAAAATTCATGGTTGTGTACGGTACGAGTAAGATTCAATTCAGTAGCAACATTAAAGAGAGTCTCAACGAATATGTTTGGAGTTATTTCTAAATCGGGAATCCTAGAAAAAGAAGGATTAACTTTCGTGTCAAACTCATCTGAGCAATCTGTATTCCAGAATGATCTTTTGTAGCTTGTTAAAATTTTTTTGTTTTGATAGACAGTAGCTAAGATAAATTTAGCATGAATTGGAAAGTGATCGGAGAAACAATCATCCAAAATTTCAAAATCATGAAAAAATTGTATGTATAAAATCATATATATGATAGCAAATAAATCAATTGTTCTAGCACCATTGTAGGAATAATATGTGAACGCGTCATGTGCATCTACCCTTGAATAAAGTGTAAAATGAAGAGGAGCTTTTTTTCCATTTTCTTGGTAATCCTGCGTTTATAACCAAATGTAGTTTTATAATAAAATTTTCATAAAAATGTGGGTCCTGCCAAGGTCCACATTTATTCCATTTTTTTTCAGGAAAAGTCACATGAGGAGAGCCGTCCTTAGGACCAGTAAATGGAATCGTGTGACCCCACTTACCATTCTGTAACATGATTTCTTTATATTCCAGTTGGTGGCTGTAAAGGGATGTTGTTCTGGATTGACCAGCTTCATCCCATTTCGGTTCCAAAAGAAGTTTAAAAAAACTGTAGTATAATTAAATTCATCCATTCGTTTATATCCATTTAATACTGTTTCTTTCACCCCAGATGGTCAACCATAGTCCAAAGACTTTTATCAAAGCCCCGACTGGCGCCAATAAAAAAATCTTTGTTGCAGAAGATTCTTTCTCATATGGCGGGCGTCGTTAAAATTAGAGGATATTTTTTCCCCTCTTATTCAAAAAACCTGCATTGTAGAATGTGTCTGTCTTTTTACTTTCAAAGAGAGCCGAAATTGAGTTATTGAAATGTTCTTTGTGGTCCTATTTACGGTGAATAACACTGTAAATAGGAAGGTTAGACAATCATATAATTTTTTACTTCAACCGCAGACTGTGTGGAAAAAATACAAAAAATGAAAACAATATGGTTTAATAATTAAACATAATATGTACGATAGACATGACACATCTACACGTTTACAAAACATGGATTAAAAAAAAAGTTTTTCTCTCTCGTCCTTCTTTCTATACCCCAAAATTTTCCACCCTGGGCTGTAGCCTGCTTAGCCGACTTGTAAATACACTACTGGTAATATCATTATGCAGGCTATCATCAGTACAGAGTATCGTTATATAGGATTTTTTACCTATGTATAAATCAATTTTATACATAGATTGTGTAGAATCACATTTTATTGTGGTAGTCGAGTGGTTATAGTGACGGTCTCGCGATGCGAGGATCCGGGTTCGAACCCCACAGTGGTGGTCGGCTAAAGTTGGTTTTCTGTGGTTCCCAACTTCAAGGTGCGAATGCGAGCCTATCTCCCCGTTAAAAAGTCTCTCCACAGAGAGCAACAGTCCTACAACGATAAATCATTCAATCATAACACTTCACTCATAGTTAGAAAAACTGGTGGCAGATGGCAGCACTACACATAACAAGCATTACAGGGAAACAAAAACTTCACGTCAGGTTTCACTACACGTACACGCACATTCCCGCATGTACCGATTCGTTGGGGGTTCCGCGGCGCGGCGAGGGTTGTGTGGTGTAGCAGTAGTAGGTAGGGCCTCCAAAAAATGGCTCGGGGATCCATGATGTTCTTAAGTCAGCCACCTCGTCGGGCAATTTGCCTGTTGTGGCGTTGTATTTGTATTTGTATACAGTATCATAACTTAAAATTTATTTGTATTTTGTAGGGTGGTACTTTTACTGTGTCTAATCTTGGAATGTTTGGTATAAAAAACTTTTCTGCAGTAATAAATCCACCTCAGGTAAGTTGATTTTCCTATTTATTCAATGGTGACAAAAGAAATTCTGACCCAATCAAAGGGAAAAATTGGCATAAAAAGTTTACATTAATTTATTAATTAACTAATTGAATTAAAATTTTACCAATACTCCAATTTTTTTAAGTTCTTTAAAATCAGAGATGCCACTGTGCTCTAATTTACCTGGATCTTGGGACCCAGGTTATTCGAAAAATACTCCTGTAGCGACCCTTTTTCAACTATGTTTATAATCATTTTCTTTATTATTATTATTATTTATGTCAGTGTGGCATCATGTCTATTTTTATGTAGTCAAAGCCGACTATCATTATTGTTTGTTTTACATTCGGCATATTCGCACGCCTGCCACATGCTCCTGCTGTTGAGTTTGTAATAGTTATATAAATTGTAAATAAAACATGTAAATAATTAACAATCGCTGTATTCAACTTGTGAGCTAGCCTACCGAACGACATTGCGCCTCCAACGCGTAACAGTGGTGACCTGTTTTTTTTTTGAACACGTGAGATGCAAGTTGCTGTTTCCCTTTCCCAACCACGTTGTTTGTGCTACGACCCTGAATTTGCGTTTTCGGCTACCAGGGTTTTACGGTTTCTGATGAAAACAGATGCTGTCATCTCACTTTCTGAAGATGTTGTCAAGCATACGGTAGGCTCTTTTTGAACTTTTCTTGATTTGTGTCGCAAGCACTACGATGTCAATGGCTCAATCCGAATCGATGGAAATCAACCCAGTCGCGGTAAAAATGCCTCCGTTCTGGCGAAATCGCCCAGAATTATGGTTCAAACAGATCGAATCGCAATTTTCGCGCTCCAAAATTAGCGCTGACTCGACAAAATTCAACTATGCAATTACTAGTTTAGATCAGCAGGAACTCTCGGCCATTTCGGATATCTTTATGAATCCACTGGCTCAAAATGGCTATGATGCCCTGAAAGAGCGGTTGATATCCCAGTATGCCGATTCCGAATCTTCTAGGTTAAAGGCTCTTTTGCAAGGCCTAGTATTGGAAATGCGCGATTTAGCTGGCAAGCATTTTGATGATAAAATTTTGAAAACCTTGTGGCTACAACAATTGCCAGTAGCTGTTCAGCAGATATTAGCCGTAAGCACTGACGACTTGCCGAAGCTTGCGGATATGGCAGACGGCATATTGGACATCACCAAGCCCACGGAAGTCAGTTCAGTCCAGCTGTGTCCAATCGATACCAGATTAGATGAGATCTGCACTCGCCTGTCTAGAATAGAAACTAGACCTCATGGTCAGCGTTTTCATTATCGTTCGTGATCTAGGTCTTGCCAATCTCTCTCAGCGAGACAAACATCTCAAATATGCTGGTACCACAGGAAATTCAGAGAAAAAGCGCACAAGTGCACAAATTGAGTGGCCTTAAACCTTTAGAAATATGCACTATACTGTAAATTCTTTGATTTTATGCATTTATATGCATTAATGTTGAAAAATGTGAAAATATACAAATGCATGTGCACATAATCCGGGCTCTATTTAGTATTAGCTTACTGTCTCTATTCACTAACTAAAACAATAGGCCCAAATGAAAAGAACAAAAATTACTGAGAGTATCCAGGAAAAACAATGTTTGATAACACTAATGTTTAAAAACCCCTCGAATTTATATCAAAGAAGCTGGGAAAACACAAACCTGGCAAAAGTAAAATTAAATGCGAGCGAGAAAAAAAAAATTAAGGTGATTGAAAATACACAATCAAAATTTAAAAATTGAGAGCAATAAAAAAAGCACTTATATGGCAAATCCAACGATATGCAGTCCAAAAAATTTTGTGACAAAATCAAACTAGAGAGTAAGTTAAAAACACAATCTAGAAAAATGAAGAGAACGCCACAGAATATGACCCAAAAATAAAAAGCACACTAAGTGAAACTCATGAGAACGAAAAAAAAACACAAAGAAGGGAAAAAGTGTGCGGTTGTGGCGCAGCTCAGGTTAGAACCCAGGTCGTCCAAGGATTGCCCCTAAGTATCTCATGGCATGCCTCTACCGATCGTGCTACCGTAGCTGTGGTGCAATCGGTAGTGAGAAGCCGAGTTCTCATTTGATAGTTTTGTAAAAATACTAGATAAGTGCACCAAAATGCACACTTGCTACTTGTGATAGAATATGGGATGGCTTTTGGTTCATGCGCCACTCAAGGGAGATGTTAGATCGTATGTGAATGGGGGTGAAAAAAGTTATTCAACAAAAAAAATAGAGTACAATTTCTGTCTTTGGAGGAGCGACAAATCTGAGATGAAAGAATGAAAACAAAATATTTGAAGTTGTTTCCCCTTTGGAATTGTTGAGATAAATTGTGAGGGACCCAATGTGCCATCTTAACTCATGGGCCAATGCAAGCACGGCCCAGAGGTCTCGGTGCAGAGGAGGACCTCATAAAAATGAGATGTGGTTTAAATTTTCAAAAGTAAACATGTCTGGCGAGAGGTGGGTAGGTCCAAGAATCACTTTGCTTTTAAGATGGCCATGGAGAAAGGGAGTAAGCAGGAGGATCTAGAAATAAGTCCTGAATGGGTAGAGATTATGTCTTGAGCCACCGCTGATGGATTGCACTCTTGTTTCTGATATTACGTTCCCATGCCCTCTCTGTTCCCTCAAGTTTTCTCAACATCTCTTTCGTCAAAGTATGACTCAAAAGTGTGATGTTATGTAAATTTTTACTGTTGAAAATTTTTAAAAATTTTGCTATCTCAACACTGCCTCCCTTTAGCCTGCTGCCCAGGTGCATCACACCCCTTGCACCCTCTCTTAAGCTGCTCCTGTGCATGTAGGTTGTGCAGAAACTTCCCTTATCCAGACTTGACACACTTTTTTTCCATAACCGATTATTTGCCATAACTCGAAAATGGTTCAAGATAGGAGGGGATTGGTAAGGTGTTTCATGTTCCACTAATCACCTCCATTTGGCATAACAGGTCACGTTCACCCTGTATAAATTGTTATATGGGTATTCAAAATTAAACTGGAGTGATGTATTTTCCAATAAGAGATACGGTAAAACTTTTCTTTTCTTCTTATTGAACATGGGTCTTCTGCTATACTTTTATTGCGATTTCAAGGCGAAATAACTGGGTTAGTGAATTGAAAGAACATAAACACTTTATTTTGTTCTTATTCTCCAAATACCCAAGGAAAAACAGTCATATCTCTCTGAGTCCAAACTTCAGAACAAAAACAACCTTTTCTCTTTTTGAATTTCTTTTTTTTTTCCTTCCGAGTCTTCCATCTCTTTTCTCCTCAGCTTTATTCCACATCTTTTCTCCTGAACCATACAGATATATGTAAAATTTTCTCTTATTTTCTCAGTTTTTGTCTCACAATTATGGACTTTGTTTAATATGTCGGTGACTGAAAATTTTAACTATGTATGACGTATGACAGATAGGATCTGAAAACTTTATCAAACATTAAATTCCATTACTTTTACTTATTTTTGTGTCTTGAGGATTTTGTCTTATTTTATTATTGTCGAATATCATCTTATGACACTTTTTGTAATTTTGAAGTTTTCTTTGAGACTCGTGGTTAAGAATTTAGCTGTTGAATAGTTGTATAATGAACATCCTGTATGTACATAATTTTTTATACCAATCTAGAATGTTTGCTCACAAAAAAGGATGAGAAAGTGTTAAAGAAAGAACAGAATGTTCCCCATGCTGCATGCTTTTGTTTTATTTTAGGAGTATAGCCATGTTTTCATAATTAATTTAGTATTTTGACATTTTATTTATTTTATTTTCAGGCTTGTATCTTAGCTGTAGGGGCTGTAGAAGAAGCATTTGTTTTAGATGATGGCCAAGAATTTAAGTAAGTAATTATTACAGTGAAACCATGATAACGCACACTCTTGGGACAGAAGATTTTGTCTGCTTATACACTGAAGAGCCAAAAAAACTGGTGCACCTGCCTAATATCGTGTAGGGCCGCTGCGAGCCCGCAGAAGTGCCGCAACACGACGTGGCATTGACTCGACTAATGTCTGAAGTAGTGCTTGAAGTAATTGACACCATGAATCCTGCAGGGCTGTCCATAAATCCGTAGGAGTAAGAGGGGGTGGAGATCTCTTCTGAACAGCACGTTGCAAGGCATCCCAGATATGTTCAATAATGTTCATGTCTGGGGATTTAGGTGGCCAGCGGAAGTGTCTAAAGTCAGAAGAGTGTTCCTGAAACCACTTTGTAGCAATTCTGGACGTGTGGGGTGTCGCATTGTGCTGCTGCAATTGTCCAAGTCCGTCGGAATGCACAATGGGCATGAATGGGTGCAGGTGATCAGACAGGATGCTTACGTACCTGTCAGAGTCGTATCTAGACGTATCAGGGGTCCCATATCACGCCAACTGCACACGCCCCATACCATCACAGAGCCTCAACCAGCTTGAACAGTCCCCTGTTGACATGTAGGGTCCATGGATTCATGAGGTTGTCTCCATACCCGTACACGTCCATCAGCTCAAAGCAATTGGAACCGAAGGCCATGTGTTTCCAGTCCAATGTCGGTGTTGTCGGGCCCAGGCGAGGCATAAAGCTTTATGTCGTACAGTCATCAAGGGCACACGAGTGGGCCTTCGGCTCCGATATCGATGATGTTTGGTTGAATGGTTTGCACGCTGACACTTGTTGATGGCCCAGCATTGAAATCTGCAGCAATTTGCGGAAGGGTTGCACGTCTGTCACATTTAATGATTCTCGTCAGTCGTCGTTGGTCCCGTTCTTGCATGATCTTTTTCCGGCCGCAGCGATGCCGTAGATTTAATTTTTTACCGCATTCCCGATATTCACGGTACACTCGTGAAATGGTCGTATGTGAAAATCCTAATTTCATCGCTACGTCCTATCTCTCGTGCGCCGACTATAACACCACGTTCAAACTCACTTAAATCTCCATAACCTGCCATTGTAGCAGCAGTAACTGATCTAACAACTATGCCAGACACTTGTGTTATATAGGTGTTGCCGACTGCAGCGCCATACTCTGATTGGTTCCATATCTCTATTTGCATACGCATGCCCCTACCAGTTTTTTTGGCTCTTCAGTTTCGAAGTGTCCGTTTATTGATAGTAAAATACAATGAAGCCGGTTAACATAATTTTAAAAAGTGGTGGTTAATAGGAGGTGTCCACTAACAGGGAGTGTCCATTATAGATGGCTCCATTATATATTGTTCATATATTCATTCATCGAATAGGGAAATTTTACTATTTCGGTAGCTCGCATGCTTGCACACTGTTTTGGTCATTCCCATGCTCACACATTGTTTTGGTCATTCCCATGCAGTGGCGTAGCCAGGTTTTGGTCAGAGTCAGTGGGGGAGCGGAATTTAAAAAGGCGCAATTTTTTGTTCCTGCTTTAGGCGCAAACCTAAAATTGTACATTAGTAGAAAGAACTTGAAACTTTTCAATGTAAAAAATTAAATTAAGTTTACTTTGTTTTCAGTTGATGTTATTTTTCAATTAAAATTAATTAATTTTCAATTGATTAATTAATTTTGAAAAAATTTAAATTCTATTTTAGGTTTAGTGTGCTTTTACAAATGCAAACACCAAAAACAACTGGGAAATCGCTGTAAAAATTGGTAGGAAAAATAAATTTAGATTAAAAAATTAGAATAAAAAATAAAATAAAAAAATATATATATTCTTTCTCTCCAAAGATAATCCGAGATGAGAAAAATCTTTGTTTCCATCCTCAATTGCTTTGACTCTTATTGTAAGCACATATGGCATGTACAATAGGGTTGGTAAAAAAAAATGAAATTTTTATTTTCAAATCGCTATAGTGCGGAAAAGTTGCCTCCTTTAATAAGAAGAAAAACGACGTAGAAAATTTAAAAATTAGTTGATATCTTCCGGTCGCGTATTGAACTTGAAGTTTATGGAAATTGACGAAATCGAACATTTTTCTTAACTTTAATATTAGATAAAATTCTATGATAGACACGCAAAAGTTTGTTACGCTTATTTTATGGTTCAATAAATTAAAATAAATTAAAACATCATTAATATTTCAATGTTTATTGGTCATGCAGCGTGTTCGAAAAACAGGAATTTACCAAATTTTTGCTGGTTTCATTGTGCAGCTTTTCGTCTGTTTTGTTAGAACAAAACGACCCAGAATTCATCACAAGGAGGGGGGGCTGAACGTCGAGTTCCACCCACACGCAATCCAATCAACCATCCAAAATAGGCGTGTGCGTATAATTTACATTTTATATAAAAACTAGTCATCAAATTTAACACGTTTAAAATATGACTTTTTGGAGAAATCAGTCATAACTGATCTTGATAATAGCATAGATCTGATGTACACTTAAGCTTCTCATGTCTATACACTTTAGTTCAGGCCTTGGTAACAAGTTTGATACATCTCTGGACTGTTCTGAGTCCGTCGGATAAACCTTTCGATGCCTCTGATGTGGTTAGTGTCGGAATTGATAAATGATATAATATATCATACTTTCTGTAGCATTGGGGGAAGGATACAAGAGGCAAGTATTCCGGTGTATTTGGTAGCTTTAAAGTTTTTCTTACGTAGCACAAAGTGCCTAATGGTTTTTCCTTTAGAGGTGGATTGTCTTGTTTTTACCCTTTATAATCCGACACTGAAAAAAATAGAATTAAAGGAAAATTATAATATATTAAAATAAAAGCATAAATGTAATGGCAATAACAAATAGCCATCATGTAAATTATTTTGTAGGTCATTTTAGTTATAATTAAAGAGAAACTAAAAAAACATATAAATAATGTTTTTGAAACAATTAGTTAATTCGAAACAAATTTATTTACCCTGGTACTTTAAAGTACTGTCTGGGTATAAAAAGGGTTAAAGTTCTTCTATATCCAATTTTTCTCGAATGTAATCAACAATCATAGCCAACAGTAAATTTTCAGGCTGTCCAAAGAATGCATTGGGTTCAACTACTGGATCAACAACTTTAAGTAAGTCTCTCTCAAATAAATACCACAATTTTTGAACTGCTGGAAAAACATGTTTAGCTCATCATTGAAATACTTGTTCTTTTTCATGTGGAACCGCAGAGGCCCATACGATTTCAAGATGAAGAGAACTTCTGGTTCTCAAAAGGATTTGGCTAACTTAAGTATTCCTATAACCTTAGCACTCTATTGGCCGCATTTAGCCATCCAGAATGTGACAGACGACCAGGATCTCGAATTGACAAATCCCCTAGAAAATTTCCTGGCTTTATATTGTTTTGGATATGCCTAATAAATACAGTAATACTCGTCTTTTCTCAGTATCTTTCTGTCTTTTTCTAGAAACCAACAATCTACAGATTCATATTCCAACACAGAGAGCTTCCACATCCAGTAAGCTGTTATCAAATGGGCCCAGAAAAAGATTTTTACCCTGTAGATGCACCATCTATATGTGTGGTTCCCGACTTCGAGGCGTGAATGCAAGCCGATTCCCCTGTTAAAAAATCTTGCCATAGAGAGCAACAGGCCTACAACGGTACAAATATTCAATCATTTCACTTCTCTCATAATTTCAAATTTAGATGACAGCACTAAACATTTCCGCACAACAATAAATACGGCTCAGATTGTCAGGTGCACATATTTTGTTTCAGACTCCGTAACGAAGCTGGGCTGGAAGAGATCTCGGCAGCAGGATATTTCGATGGCAGAGTCCTGACGTTCATTGATTCATTGCACCATCTATATGCGGAAAAAATATGACGGAGAGGAATTTCGTTGAAATGGAGTAGATCCACGATTCACTGTAGTGGTCTTTCCACGTGATCCAGTCAGACTCAGACAGTTGAGGGATATGCCTAAATTGTTACAGAGGCCTCAACTAAAGGATGTGACATGGAGATAGAGGTAGCTACATCACAAATCTACGCTATTATCAAAATCAGTCATGCTTGATTTCTTCCGAAGGTCAGACCACCGAATTCTAGTCAATTGTAATAACTATTTTTCAAATATAGTGTGAATTGCACATGCTTAGTTTGGTTGGTTGACTGGGTTGCGTGTTGGTGGAACTCGACATGCAGCCACCACCAAGTGATGAATTCTGGGTCGTTTTATTCTGACAAAACGGACGAAAAGCTGCACAATGAAACCAGCAAAAATTTGGTAAATTCCTGTTTTTCGACCAATAAACATTAAAATATTAATGATGTTTTAATTTATTTTACTTTATTGAACCACAAAATAATCGTAACAAACTTTGGCGTGTCGATCATAGAATTTTATCTACTATTGAAAAATTTAAGAAAAATGTCAGATTTAGTCAATTTCCATAAACTTCAAGTTCAACGCGCGACCGGAAGATATCAACTGATTTAAAAATGTTTACGTCGTTTTTCTTCTTATTAAAGGAGGCAACTTTTCCGCACTATAGCGTTTTAAAAATAAAAATTTCATTTTTTTCAACCCACCCTAATGTACAACTTACTCCAATCACATGTACTTCCAAGACATACCTCTTATATAATTTCTAACAAATTGGTGCATGCCCAGAGTAAAGTTCTTTTTTATATGATGCGTGACCATAACGTATTTATGACGTCAAAGTTATGTGTGGTTTGTGTTTGAGAAATTTTACCGCTGCATGCCTCTAGGGGCGGGACAGCAATATATGATTGACAAATTACCGTCTGTTTTTCTTATTAAAAATAAACTTGGCAGATGCCTGAAGTTTCGTGTTATGCAAATACCATGGTGAAAGCCTGCCTGCTTTCTTTGGGAGAACTTGTCAAACAAAAAATCGGTTAGCATTCGTAACTCGAAATTGTAAAAATGAAAAAAAAAACCCTCACACTCTAAGCAACCACCACTGTGCCACTACTAGGGTTCAAATTGGGATCTTCATGATATGAGTCTATCATGATGCCCTCACGATTGCACACTACTCATTTGCAGACGTACAAGCAGAGGGTGCCATGAATCCAAAAAGTTTTGGCAACAGCTGCTTCAAACGAATTGGTGTGTGTGCCGGAAACTGTCGTATATTTTCTCCAATGCATTTAACTATGTCTGAGGCGTGTTTGAAATGCCACTGCTACTTTTCCGATTCAAAGTGAATTGGCAGGTGTATGAATCGATTGAAATAATTTTTATGTTTGATGGTCTATCATAGAGGTCTTCAATCTTTTTCTAGGCGCGAGCACGGCCTGCATCCATCATCAAAGGAACAGCACCCTTACCGCAAGTTTGACATACGTCTGCATAAAATTGTAATGATTTTAATCATTGAATGTAAATTTGCACATAGGTGTTTAATTAGTACGGTGATCAAGTGCTCACGAGCACGAAATCGGACACAACCATCGAGCACTTTGAGTACTTCAAAGAGCGCCGTATGTTCAAAAGAAACAGTTTGAAGATGCCTGGTTTACCGGCTTCCTTTGGAGAAACTGTTTGAAGGGGGGAGTTCTCTCTCTGCTCGAAGTTTGAAAAACTTAAGCAGGCATTACGCACAATATATGTATATTTATTTCTAGTGAAATAAATTCATGGGGTGTGTTTTATAACAAATCAGAGAAGAATGAAAATATATGAAGTGAAATGTGAATGGTATATATATATAGACTAGTGCAGGGGTTCTCAAACTTTTTTCATCCGTGGTGCCCACTTACCCTAAACAACGCTTATCCATGGCTACCCAGAGCAGTTTAACAAAGAGTCTCTTTGATAATCTTTAGGGTTGCTCCGCTAAGTTACATCAGCTAAAATTTTTAGAGTAAAGTGTTAGACAGGCATTTCTAAACAGGTAGGGTAACCTCAGAAAAGTCCCTTTGATGCTTGTTAAGCCGGGTTTTTCTAGGAGTAGAATTTTTGCGCCGTGTGCAGCGTGAAAACTCTGATTGGTTAAAAACCTGTAATTCAGGTTTTTTTGACCAATCAGTGTTTTCACTCTGCACGTGCTGTAGAAACCTGCTCCGAGGAAAACCTGGCTTAAGACGGCACTGCGTAGACCACCAATGTGTTGTTGAGAGAAAACAAATAATTGGAGTTCTGCTATAAAAAGCGGTGAGTATATATTGCGCATTTATATACACTGCTGGCCACCCAAATTGCAACACCAACAAAGACAAGAGATATCGCAACAATATTTATTTTGTAGATAACATGTTGACCAAGCATCAAATGATTAAATTTATAGACTTCTGTGAAGTGTGGTTCCTGCCAAAATCAGTAGCCAGAGTAGCCGCCATTGTTGGAGATCACCGCTGCCACACGCCTCGGCATTGATTCAAAGAGACTTTGGATGTGTTCTTGGGGTACAGCAGACCAAGCAGCTTCCACGCGTTGCCAAAGTTGATCTGGTGTGGCAGCTGGGGATGTAATCTGGGTCAATCGTTGAGCAACCATGGACCACATGTTTTCTATCGGCGAAAGACCCGGAGAGCGAGCTGGCCAGGGAAGCAATTCAATCTGGCGATTGACGAAGAACCTTTGGACAATGCGTGTCACGTGTGGTCGCGCATTATCCTATTGGAATATGGCTGTGGGCAAGCCCTGAAGGTAAGGAAGGACAACTGGCTCCAACACCTCGGAGATGTAGCGCTGGCTTTTTAAAGTACCGGCAATGCGTACTAGAGGAAATATCCAATACCGCCGCATACCATAATACCCGGTGCAGGAGCAGTGTGGCGGTGCATAACGCAGCTGTTCAGCATCCTCTCTCCACGGTGTCTCCAGACTCGAATCCGACCATCGTGGTGTTGCAGACAGAAGCGTGACTCGTCAGTAAAGACAATTTCATTCCATTGTGCCGTCCACATCCTTCTTTCATCGCACCATTGGCGGCGGAGACGTCTGTGGTTCTGCGTCAAGGGTAGACGAAGCAATGGACGTCTTGCGGACAGACCACTCTGCTGTAAACGGCGTCGAATGGTACGCGCAGACACTGGATGATGCGGTACAGACTGAATGTGCTGTGCTATGGTTCGTGATGTGGCTGAGCGATCCGTCACTGCCATGTGCACAATACGCCTGTCATCACGTTAAGTGGTGCACTGAGGTGGATGCGATCGAACACGTAGGTCCGTCGTACCCTCCTGCATCCAACGATCACATATCCGCATTACAGTTGTTTGGTTTCGTCCAACACTACTACCGATTTCCCTGAAAGATAATCCACAATCTCGGTAGGCCACTATCCTTCCTCTGTCGAACTCGGATACTTGATCAAAAGATGATCGCTGTTTTCTACAAGGCATAATTGATCGTTTTTTTGAAAAAACCACAAGAAAAACACAATTGCTGTACTTCAAATCGTCGAAATCTCCAAGCCTTAAATAGCGCTTTGAAGTGGCGCCACAGGCACGCGTGATGTGCGTCTGCGCTGAAATTCTAATCATTTGCATATCTCACCTCCGCTAATGCATGTTGTAAATTTCATATCATTTGCATGCTTCCTTCAGGGTGTTGCATTTACGGTGGCCAGCAGTGTAATTTTATTTTGGAAATATTCAACGGATTCTCAAAGTGTACGTCACGTTCGTGGCTCATCGCCGACCTTTTTTGAGGGGCATCGCAACATGTTGGTGTATTAATGTGTGCTTATTCAGTTCTTTGAAGTGGTTCTTTTTTAAATTAGGCCAGGGCTTCTTAAACTGCGAGCCTCAAAACTTTTTCAGGGGCGCCATGGAGCGGTGACCCTGACAATGATTTTTCGAAAATACTTTTTTTTAAAAAGCTCAAGGGAGCCGGGGGAGCTCGTTGATAAGCATAGAATAGAGCGGCGGTTCTCAACCGGTGCTCCGCGGAGTCCTTAGGGCTCCTTGGGCACTTCCCAGGAGATCCGTAGCAGCTCGAGGAAAGTAAAATATATCAGTAAATTTGATTAATAAATAAATAAAAAGGTCTGAAGGATTCCACCATATAAGTTGTATATTAAAAAGGGTTCCTCGAGCTAAACTCGGGGCTCCGCCATATAAATTATACTTTGGAAAGGGCTCCGCGAGTCAGAATAGGTTGAGAACCGCTGGAATAGAGGAAAAGGGGTGCCTCATGTGGAAAAAGTTTTGAGAACCCCTTTGTTAGGCAGCCGCAGATAAACGATGAAGTCAGGTGCCATGGATGGCGAAAGTTTAAGAAACACTGGTTTAATTGGATGTGCCATGAGTTAAACACACTGGTCATAACTTTTTCCCAGAGAATGATTTCCCGATTCAGCACACTACTGTATATGCGTAATGTTTTGTGTGTAATTACTGATACATAGTCATATATAATCCGCATTAGATTCTAGGTAGAAGACAGCTCAAGACATAAAACAACTTTATTCCCTTTCCCGGTCCTTACATACTGGTGGCCTTGATCGCGTTTTCGTGTGTTGCCGTATGCAAACATGAACACTTGACATTCCCTCCCTACATAAGCAAAAGAAAAATACTCAATGATTTCTGATAATATAAAAAAAAATGGACGTAATGGGAGGTATACAACAGGTTAAAGAAGAAATATATGTATACACACAATTTTCAAAAACAAAAACGCACTTCCTATTATAGTGCTATATATCCGAACATGAATGCGTACATACATTAAAACACAAAAAAAAAAACCAAACTATAAGTTCAACTTCAAAGGCGCACGACAAGAACGCTGTGAGCGTCTTAAGACTGGAGTAGTCTGTTCAGCCTCTTGAGAAGACTCTACAGGCTGAGGAACCTCTGCACTAGCTGGTAGATCTGGTTCACACGATTCAGTTGACTCTACAGGTGGTGGTGTGTTCGAATTCCTCAATCGCAGCTGGTCCCTGTGATGAACCGTAAAGCCTGAGGCTACGTTTACTCCTGACATAACTCTTCCAATGGGAGTCAATCTCTCCTGGAGCCCACTTTGGACCGCTACCATAATTTCTACACCAAACCTCATCCTTGGACTTGAACTTTGTATTTCCATTAACTGATAGATGACTTCCAGGTTTCAGTAAGTCCAAATGACTACGGATGGCTCCATTGAACATTGCCCTTGCAGTATATACTTCTGTTGATGCGTTTGGGGTCTGCCTATAGTGGAACATAAACTTATCCAACCGTTCCTGGAAAGAACTACCTTTAATCTTTTTCATAGCATCCTTCATTGAACGCACCACTTTCTCTGCCAGCTCATTCGACTGGGGGGTGGTATGGGGCAGTTCGAACATGAGTAAAAATACGCCTTTGGTGAAGAAAATCGGAGAACTCCTCGCTGGTAAATGATGTCCTGTTATCACTCACAACAGTTCTTGGCAAGCTGAATCTAGCAAAGATGGAATGCTAAGCTGTAATTGTAGCTGTGGATGATGTAGATGGAACTACAATCGCTTCCAGCATCTACCTCTAGCAGAATCATGCGACTTTTGAATGGCCCCGCATGATCAATATAAATATGACTCCACGGCTCATTTGTCAATTGCCAGGATGCCAATGTAGAGGAAGGCTCAGGAGCTTCCACTTGGCAAGAATCACAAGAACGTACCAATTCTTAGATGTCACTGTCAATATTTGGCCACCAAACTGACTGCCTAGCCAGTGCCTTGAGTGCACCCATGGCCTGATGGCTTCCGTGCAACTCTGAAAGAATATAACTCCTGTATTTTTGCGGCACAAATACTTGACATCCTCGCAAAATCAAACCATCATCTACCGATAACTCGGCGAATGATGGTCGCAAAGACATGTTTGACAATGACATGTCGACAAAGCCAGAAAGGACGAACTTCTGCTGTGACTGTCTTTGGCCAACCTTGGGAAATGTACTTTTTTACAGTGAACAACACAGGATCTGAATCTAACGATCTCTGGAAATGGTACTTTATCATTGGACTGTCGTCAACAGCTTCCAACAACAGAACCACATCGGCTGGCTTGGGATGATCTGCACAGGTACCTGGTACTGGAAGTCTGCTGAACGCATCAGCATTGGCATGTGACAACCCCTTCCTATAGACGATGTCATAGGAATATGCTGATAAGACCAGGGCCCATCTTTGAATGCGAGAAGCAGCCATAGATGGCACAGGCTTATTCAATGAAAAGAGACTCACCAGTGGTTGGTGACCAATGTAATGGTCCTTCCGAGTAAATATTTGCGGAAACGGGAGATGCCGAATATCAGAGCCAAAGCTTCTCTTTCAATCTGGCTGTAGTTACGCTCTGCTTTAGTAAGCGATCGGGAAGCAAAGGCAATTGGGCGATCTCCACCAGCTGACGGATACGATATTACTGCTCTAACACCATATGGACTAGCATCACACTGCAAGCAGACTTCTTTGGTTTCGTCAAAATGCACCAGCAAGGAAGAAGATGATAACCTTTTCTTAGCTTCAGAGAAAGCATTTTTCTCCAACTTAGTCCACTTCCAGGACTCGTTTTTATTCAGCAATTTATACAGCGGAGATAACACTGATGACATGTTCGGCAGAAATTTAACATAGTAAGTCAGTAACCCCATGAAGGATCTAAGTTCCTCCACATTGGCTGGCTCAGGTGCTCTCTCAATAGCATCCAACTTTGTTTGGACAGGATGCAGACCATCCGAATCTATCCTGTGCCCTAAATACTCTACAGATGGCTGCATGAAAACACACTTTGATGGATGCAGTTTGATGTCAGCTTCTTGCAAGGTTGTCAGGACCGTTGTTAGGTTCCTTAAATGATTTTCTGCTGATCGACCTGTAATGAGTAAATCGTCTAAATAGCACAAAGCACTATCATGTCCCTGCAGAAGCTTATCTCCCTCTGGAAGATAGCAGGAGCTGAAGCTACTCCGAATGGTAGCCTTGTATAACAGAATAAACCTTTATGCGTGTTTACAACCAGGATATCCTTAGAGACCTCGTCCAGCTCCAGCTGACAATATGCATCTGACAAGTCAATCTTGGAGAAGGTTGCACCCCCAGAAAGACGTGCAAACAAGTTCTCGACGTTTAGAAGAGGATATTGCTCCAGGTCAGTAGCGATATGTTGACGGTCAGCTTGAAATCGCCACACAACCTTATTTTCCCATTTGATTTCAGTACTGGCACTACCGGTGTAGCCCATGCAGACGATGTCACTCTCTCCAGGACATCTAACTCTAAAAACCTGTCGATTTCATCTTCAACTTTCTTTTTGTATGCATACAGTACAGAACGAGCCTTGAAGAACCTTGGTGCCACAGATTCTTTCTTGTTTAAGTGCACCTTCACATCCTTCAGCTTTCCCAGTCCTGGGGAAAAGAGCTCCTGATGGTCCTTCAAGACTGTCGGTAAGCTTGTTTGCAGTGGTGATGGAAGGCAAGTCTGGATCGCATTTATAGGTAATGTAGACCTGATATCACGCCAGACTTCCAGCAAGTTGATCCAGCTCCTCCCCATCAGGGTCACAGAACACTGTCCCACTACTACTAGAATAGGAAGCACCACATTTTTTTCTTTGTACTTGACAGAGACATCTATAGCACCTGCAATCTTTAGGGTATGCTATGTGAAAGATCTCAACTTGATGTGCGTATCTCGCAATGCAGGAAACTTATGTTTATTCTTTAGAAAAAGAGCATAAGACATTATTGTAAATGGAGCACCCGTGTCTACCTCCATTTCTATCGACAGTCCCTCAACTTTAACACATACTTTACAAGGAGGAGGAACACTCTGTTTATGATGTGCTATCATTGAGATCTTTACAGAGTCCTGATCACAAGCTGGCACATTCATCAGTTGATGGACTTTACTAGAATTGTTTTTGAAACCAGCTTTGCTTTTGATCGATTTGACAACCTTTGGCAATATGCCCGATTTTTCCACAGTCATGGCATTTGCTTTTAGAAAATTTGCATGACTGGGACTTATGCCCTCTCTCTCCACACGAGTAACAGTAAACTCCTATCTTCAATACAGATGACTGCGGCTTTGAATTTTTACTGGGCAGCTTCTTCTGTTTCACCATGAAAACTTCCACTGACAATGCACTGTCCACACAAAGATTTGATGTGTTTCTTGAAACGGCCTCCATAGATAGTGCTATCTCTGATGCCCGATCGAAAGTTATGTTCCTTTCAGCTAGTAATTTCTTCTGAATGGTTTCGTCGTTAATACCGCACACCAGTCTGTCACGAAGCATCTGGGACAGTGTAGCACCATAATTACAGTATCTAGCAAGGTTCCGGAGTTCTGCAATAAAAGTAGCAACTGATTCATCTGATTTTCGACATCGGCAGTTGCAACGGAAACGCTCCATGATCTCTGAAGGTGATGGTTCAAAATGGTTTTGCAATGTATCTAATATCTGTGCTAAAGTCCGGGCAGTAGGCAACACCGGTGACAAGAGGGTCTTCAGTAAGCTATAGGTTGATGTGCCGACAATCGATAGGAAAATCGCACATTGCCGGCCGTCATCTTCAACTTAATTAGCCACAAAAAATTGAGATAGACGTTCCGAATACTCTAAGAATGACTCCTTTTTGCAGTCGAATTCCCCTAAATTCCCGAAAAGAGCCATGGTGGCACATGACAGCAAGAGCAGTTAGCGCCGCAGAAGGCCTAACTCGCTACGGAAGCTAAATCAACAACGCGGATCGTGAAGGAACCAGCAAATGCATACTTACAACCACATTCCTTCAACCTTCCGACTCATCGCCACTGTTTTGTATATGATTACTGACACATAGTCGTACATAATCCGTATTAGATTCTAGGTAGAAGCATGGAGGAAAGAATAACAGGAGGTGACATCAGGAACGAATATTGAAGCTGTTGTGGCAACCCTATGGGCTGACGAGTAAGCCCAAACAAACCGCTCTTTTCCCTATACTTAACATGTGTTTTGCCGGATCGAATTCTTTTAAAATATTAATAACTAAATAAATTCAAGCACCATGACCATTTAATGCGTCTTATGCTTATCACGAAACAAGTCCTCAAATTTTGACAACCTTTTTTTTAATTCATTTTTTGTTCAAAGGAAAACTCAGAATTTTCAAATAATGCATTAAGTTTTTCCTTATCAATTTTACCACGATAGCGTTGGAGACCGCCTTTCAATTCGTTATGATTGAAATCTACTATAATTTCTGCTGAGGTTAAAATATCTTTCCCGATCAGAAACTCAAACGGAGCTCCAGTGAGCACTATCAACTCCGCGTCGACCACACTATTTAGTATCTCGACCCGAGCCCTGATGACTCCCACGGGTCGACAGAACTCACCGGAGGCCAGTTGAAAGTCCCTTCCAGAATAAGACATGATAGCATTCTCATTTCGAGAAACTTTACACGCTAAGTCTAAGCTGATTACAGAACTATCTGCACCAGTGTCGATGTTCGCTCGCACATAAGCATTATTCACCTTGACTACAGGTCTCAAAAATTGTTGACGAGAGGATTTATAGCCAGAGGACACACACCTCCCCTTCATGTATCCCCAGACTCGTTTCCCTGTGCCTGTGCATTCAAGAGACAGTTTCGGCGGACGTGACCAACTTGGCGACAATTATAGCAGACCAAAGGACGCATAACTCTAGTACGAGGGCGTGTTTCAAAATTTTGTTCATTACTACCGCGTAAGGTCTCACTGCGTTGTGGGGTGATTTGCAAGGCAGTATACTGATCTAAAAGAACAAACAATTTTTGTAAGGACTCTGGTCTCCTTACTTCCAAAAATTTTTTTAACATGACTAGGTAATTGTTTAACTATAAGTTCTAATTTATCCTCAACAGAAATGGATGGATCATAATTTTGAAACAAATCCAACTTATACAACACAAAGTCCAAATAAGGGCCTTTTACATACATCTGAGAGAATAGGGCCTGCGCAATTTCCATGCGAGTGTGAAATGGTGAAAAAGTCTCAAGTAGTAATTTTTTGAACCCATTCCAAGGGTCTAAATCGTGAATTTTTCTCCATTCTTCAATTCCAATATTTTTCCACCACGATCTAGCCCTTCCCTCAAAAGCACTAACGACAAGTTCCACTTTATTGGGAACATGATACAAGGAAAAATGAGTTTCACACTTATCCAAAAATACATTAATACCAGCATCCTGGCCATTAAAGGTTAAATTACCACTCCTTTGAAATGATGGAGGGATTAATGAGTTATCTAAATTTAAGGGAACCGGAGCGGAAGGTGCCAAACAAGTCCCACCTCTATTCACATTCAAACTTTCTGAATGGCCAACTTCTGGCTCAATCTGAACAAAATGACTATCTAGTGTCACGATAATTAAAAGTCCCAGGCGTACTGGTGTACACATTCCTATCCATAATTTGAAATTTGATTTTTTAGTTACTTAAAAAAAAAATTTTTTTTTGAAAAAATTCGTCGATCTCCAAAAATGTACCAAATTGCACACAAATATCAAATTACCAGATCCGAGGTCGAGCCCCCAAAATTATATGCGACAACCCAGCATAACTGCCCAGGATTCTGGTCTGGCGAAATCGGTGCAATCGATACACAAAGGAGAGAGAAATGATTTCAAAGAAATTTCTAGTTTTAACAAAAGTAAATTTATTAATTCTTTAACAATTAAATAAGTTAGGAATAACAGAATTATTTCTCAATTTTCATACCGTACACCAATGCAAGTCCGTTGTCTCATCAATCTAGTCCGGCTGCAGGGGTTAGGCGATCTTTATCGGATCACACGTGCCGTGACGTCATCGACCTTGGAGGAAGGTCACGATCCGAGACGAAACCTCACGTGGCGGGAAGAGCTGCAAACAACGGCCGAGATGACGATAGGAAGCAATGATCGATGCGGAACCATTCATCGACCTGGTCGGAAGGTCACGACCCGAAGCGGGAAGAGCTGTAAACTCGACGATCGGAAGCGATGCGGAATCATAAGACGGACGGATGAACGATGACAGGAACGACAACGATTGACTAGAGATGTGGCGTGATGGGTCCGGAACCAGCTGGGGATGTAATAGCAACAGAGTGACGAATTATTTCATACTTCAGATGACTCACCCAAAGGCGACCACCTTCACCTAAAGTGATGTATCTCGAGTTGAAAGGCGAGAACGAATGCGGCCTAATGCGAAGTGGCGGCGGGAATTTATACCTATAAAAGGAAATACCAAAGCCGCTTGTAAGTTAAGCGTACCCACTCAATGTTAAAGAAAGGCCGCGGAATTGATGGCAGCGCCATCTGAAGTTTGATGGGTCAAACTTGCCGATTGATCACGTGGCTCCCCCGCTTCTCTTCCCCCTTCCCTTGATCGCGTTATTCCGATTTCAACTTTGATTTATTTTTCAGTCTATTGCTACGGAACCTAAAAATCTTAATTCCCACTAAAGCAGACATTTTTTACTTCTTTATAGGAGACGTACTTGTGCATAAAAATATAAATCACTCAGTAACAATAACAATGTTATCGACACTTCAACAGCTAAATCTATACGTGTGAACACCCGTCTTCGTGTTCATTTTACACCCATCAAATGCACGCGGACTTATTCAATAAATATAATTTTAGTTGGCCCTCAGAAGGCCCGTTTTTATAATTTTAAAGATGAACAATTCGCCAAAATAACCACGAGCAATAGCTAACCAACCTAACCGAGAGTCTTCACATGAGTAAGTAAACAAAATGGCGCCGTGATGGGGAAATGCATTATGGGAAATGACTTTCCTACCCGATGCTAGCAGCCAATCACAGGCCAGCAGGTACCCATCTAAACAGAGAGGGCGCTGATGCCGTTTGGCTACCAGTTTAACGATAGGACTGTTTACGCTTACTCTTAATGCAGCTTTGGGAAATACGGAACGATCCAACTCCTGGGACCGACCATCTCAGAAAAATACACATCAGAGCACAGCCAATAGGAAAATACAACGTCTAATTTACATAAATAAATGACAATAGATTTTTTTTATAGGAACTTTTACAAAAATAAGAATGGCAACAATAAATTAAATGACGATGTGATCAAGATCGCACATTTTACCGGAATATGAGCAATGAAAATATCACAGACTAATTGAATTAACCGTGCACGGTTATAAAAGGTAAGATAACATAAATTCTATTAAAGATTATACAATTGCAACTATATAAAAATGTTTCAAGAATAAGAGATAGAGGCAGGTTTGGCAAATTCCCCAAAGTTTCCCAACTATTGTTACACTTCAATTTATTTCAAAAATTGGATGCATCACATTAATGTCTGTTACGTGTTGGGGGCACGACGTCGTTCGGTAGGCTAGCTTACATTTAGAATATAGCGATTGTTAATTATTTATATGTTTTATTTACAATTTATATAACTATTACAAACTCAACAGCAGGAGCGTGTGGTAGACGTACGGATATGCCGAATGTAAACAACAACAATGATAGTCAGCTTTGACTACATAAAAATACACATGTTGCCACACTGACATAAATAATAATAATAATAAAGAAAATGATAATAAACATAGTTGAAAAAGGTCGCTACATGTCTATGGGAATATGATTAATTAAAATAATATGAAGCTACAATAAAATGCAATTTCATAATTTTTTCTTTTAACTGTTTATCTTGCCTTTTTGTTTCGTTCATCATTATGATAGATCCAGGACATTTCGAAAGTGTTTCAGGCCCGTGCGCGCTCGTGTTAAGCTTTACATGAGGAATTTTGATTTCTGAATCAGTTCTGAGGTGCTCGAGCACCTTCTGACAGGGCCGTAGCTAGGATTTTTGCCACCTGGGCAAACATGATTCAGCTGTCCGGGGCAAACAGCATTTTGCCGCCCCCGTGCCTCAAAGTACTGGAAGTGCTCGAACGTCGTCGGCCACTGTGTATGTATGGTTTTGCTGCCTGTAGGCTGTACAAATTTCGCCACCCTTCTTCCGTTCCACTCTCATATTCTTGAATACGTATTACTGGAAATATATGCCGCCCATCCGAACTTTCCGCTATGTAGATGTATTGAGAAAAAAATATTAAAAAATAAAAAACTTTTTTTACGAGCCGCGGTAAGTAATCTCTCTGCCCCATAGTATTTAGAAAAATAATCTGGGCTGTTTTTTTTTCTCTTCATTTTGTACCAATTACTTTGCTTTTAAAGTGGTATGTGTACGAAAATTAGACAAACAAGTTTCGAATTGAATTTGAAATCTAAAATTGTATCTGTGTTCGAGTTTTTGCCTGGAATGGAGAAATATTTCTACAATATTTTAGTATAAACAGCTGAAAGGCATTATGTATGCTAATGTTTTGCATATATAATGTTTTTCGCAAAAAAGTCAGATTTTTTCAAGCATCGTTTGTTCAAGTGTCTTTAAACATTGTATTTCTCTCAGCACTGAGGTGTTACATACTTTGGCATAATCTTTTTAAAATTAAAATGCCGAGAAGAAATTTTGTGGCACAAGATATGGGTAAATTTTGGTTATTTTTGTAAAAGGTTCCATGTTGTTGAAGTTAATATTCGAAAACAAATAACAACTAAAATTGTAAAAGCTCTTGTTCAATTGTATAAATATATCCAAAGAATTTGAGGGGAAAAAAATCGAGTTCCTAAACGGAATAGTAAATTTTTAAATGATTTTTAAAAACGAGGATGTTTCTCATAGGAAAGCATGGGAAGTCACGGTTTGTTTGGGCTTACTTGGTCCGTTTAATATAGCGATCACTGGCTTCATCTGTCAATTCAGATTCCCCATGCTTTCTCAACAGGTGCGCTGGTCGCGTCACCTCCTGTTATTCTTTCCTCCATGAGGTAGAAGACACAGCTCAAAACATAAAACAACGTCATTCCCTTTCCCAGTACTTACATACTGACGGTCTTGACCGCGTTTTCGTGAGTGTTGCCATATGCAAACATGAACACATGACAGGTAATGATGAGAATAACAGTGATTCAAAGAAAAGAGAAACTACACCATGAAAAAGGGTAATGATTCTGAGTAAGCCATGTTTCAACATAAAATTATGCATTATCAACATATAGTACAATATATTATCGTTGTACACATAGAAGACTAATTTCCTCTCTTATTTTCTGCATTTCAGAGTGCTATTGACTCAAGATTATAAGGTTTTTATTTCACTCAACTTTGAGAAAAACTCTTCCAAAACCCCTTTTGTGTTTTATTTTGAGTGTTTTGGGGCTCAGAGCAGATTTCCTTTTTCTCCCAGTCTTTGACATTGGTGACACATACACAAGCTAGTAGCTCTTGCAAAGGCACCTGCATATAACGTGGCATTTCCAGGCACTAAAAATCTAGTCAAGTTCTCTACACACTAGGTGGTATTTCTAGGAGTTCAAGCTGTACCTAAGTCTCCCAAAGAAAAGGTGATACTTCTTGAAGCTTGAATCCTAGCAAATATCCTAGCTTTTTCTTCATAGGTTCAGTGGTCTCTCCACAATAGATTCCTGTACCTAATTTCTTCAGAAGGCACATAAGTCAAAGCTGTTGGTGGACCTTCAGAACAGAATGAGCCTTTCATGAACGCTGTATCCTAAGAACTGAGGCACCTATGAAAGATGCCTCAGGAGCTCTACTGAGAATGACCAATAGCGGGGGAAAAGAAGTTAAAGTAAAATTCTGTCCTTTAATAGAAATGGGAAAAGAGGCTGATCTGAACCTGCTTCCAGATAGAGCTTGAGAGCAATTTTAAAAAGTGGTATAATGAAAACCTCCATTTTCTTTTTTTTTTCTTCTCTTAAAGGACTAGTACAAACCCAATCACTGTAAGAGATACAAATATAAATGGAGGTTTTTATTTTCCTCTCCCATCATTTTAGTCAATGAAGGTAGAAGATGAAAAATTCATTTTTTTTTCATCAAGTTTTTTAAGGATCAAAAGTCATATCGGGAATAGGCACCAATGTAGGCAAAATTTTGATTGGGGGAGCAGTCGCTCCTCCACTCCCCCTCTGGCTAAGTCACTGCTCCCATGCTCACTCACTCTTTTCGTCACTCCCATTCTCACGCACACTCTCTCTCTAGGTCACTCACTGAAGTAGTCCCTCACTCTCTAGGCAGAGGTGGATTTGTAGTTTTACATACGTGGGCTTTACAAATTTTTCTGCCCTTTTTCTGTTCTGCTAATTTTATTGACCACATTCCTCAAATTTCCTGCCCCAGATTATAGGCTGCTTAGATCCCTGAAAATATAGCAATATCTTCTATCATAATTTTTTTTTGGAGGGGTCAAATAAAGAAATAATTCAGGTTCTCACTTCGTTTCTTCTCTGTGGAAGTAAATTCATCCTCAGTGAAAATGAAGGCTTCTTGTCCAGGATTGTGCTACAGTCTTCATGTGTGTCACCCTGACTGAGAAATTTTGTCTTCGTAAGACTCTGAAATTTTGTGTTTGTGTGAGTCACCAATTGGAACTTGGTAGAGTTTATTCGAGTGTCCCTAACCGTGAAAGTTTCATCTTTGTGGGCGTCTCTCTGATTTTGAGCAATTTCATCAAAGGTCTTGTCTTTGCTCAAGATCGTGCCAACGACTTCTTCACAGGTTTTTTCTTTTTTTCAGATCCTGCTGGTCATTGTGATAGTGAGTCGTTTGTAGTCTGGTTTCATCTTAATTGGGATTGTACCTATGATTAAAGATCCCGTTCTAGATGCAGTTGTGAGTCATCTGTGCTAAGGGGTATCGTCCAGACAAGCAAGAACTGTGTTACCCTGACTCAGAAATTTTATATTTGGGATAAGTGTGAACTATAATAAGTGTTTCTTGCACTCGAACAGAAAAAATATTTTACATGAATGGAAAGTACATGGCAGTGTTGTTTTCGTATATTTTATTCACATTGTTCTTGTTATGTTTCCAATAGCATTGTAATTATACGCCTGAATTCATCCATGTACTTTTTATGGATTGATAATTTTATTCTTTTAAATAAAATTATCATGTCAAAGGGTTTAAAAAAGGATTTGAAAGTGCTCATGAATGAGTTAGGGTTGGACTCTCCTCCCAATCATAGATCTCCGTTTTTGAAAGCAAAGAATGTGATGGAAAATTTTGCAAATAGTTGATGGGCACTATCATAAATATGGAAGAGTGCAGCAAAAAAAATGAGGAAAGCTGAAATTGAAGGACAATGGAGGAAGAGCAGCTTATGAGACTGGAAATTGGGAAACTGAAAATTGAGGCCAATCGGAAGATCTAGTTTAAAAGCACTTAATGTCCAAGCAGAGACCATGTGATGCAGAGGTTTGATATGAATGACAATTTAATTCTGTACTTGGTGAATGACAAGTTTGCTGTGCATCACTACCAAAGAGGAATGAGTCACTCACCTTCTAGGACTACTTTCTATTAGGGTTTCCAAATTTCCGCCATTTTGGAGCCTTGGGGAATCGGGAATAGGAAATCGTATTTCCCAAGAATTCGGGAAATCACTTATTTACCGTAGAACCCTGTTATACGACTCTGATTTATAATTTTTTTTGATTTATATGATGTTTAGGTTCAGCCTCAATTATTCTTTTTTAATGTTAAAATATTTTGTTGATGCATTTTATGCACCACATAACTTTAGCTACACGACATTTTCACTTCAACTTGAATCTCAAATTTTGGCAGAAGTGCCATTTCACTCAATTGCATACGTGGGAATTTTCTGAGATGTCACTTAACATATCGTGTGTGTGAAACACTAATTAAACAAATACATTCAATACACCTTATATTTTGGTTTATAACCCTTAACAATAAAATGACAAAACATAGTATTAAAATTTTGCAATGATACATTTGATAGATTTTTAGAAATCACGTTTCGAACTCAAGTAAAATGTCAGAAATAACCATTTTCATAAAACACCTTCAAAATTTCATTCATAGATTACTTGATGTAAACATGCAGCTCTAAAGTTAACATGACTTAGATTCTAAGCATTATATAAACAAAACAAGGCCTGGTTCAGAATCACAAAAATAGGCTTTCAGAAAAAATGGGAAGAAAAATATATTTCATTCCAAAATGAGATTTTTAACATAGTCTGGTATTGTAATCAACTTCAATAAAATTGATTTGAAATGTTTTTTCCAAGGTTAAAAATGATTTGAAATTTCTTTTTGTGTGTGGGAGAGAATTTTTTTTTATTTTCTTCCAATTATCAAATGACATTTTACCTTTTTTAATTTTTCTTATTTTGAATATTCTAAATCTGTATGCCAGAGGTAAAAGACACCATGTCCATTTTCATCAATATTAGGATAATGCTATTAATTTGCAGTTCTTTCGTCACACTATACATACATACATACTGTAATTTAAAAAAACCTTTAAACGACTCTCCTGTAAAATTCTCTTATGTGACATGGTGCCTTTTCTTCTGGCATACAGTAATTTAGACTGAGCAAAGAAAAAAAAGATATATGTATATACCTTTTCTATGTTCCATATGTGCTTGCCGCTATAATATTTTAATAACTGTGCTCATCCAATTTTTACACATCCCTTTGATAAAAATAATTATTCATACATTTTTTTGCACAAAATAATTACAGATTTCGTTTTTGAATCTTCAAGTCTGTAATTTTCACCTACCATCATATTCACCCCTGGACAAAGGTGTTGACTTGTTTTTCCATGCAATCACAAGTTATGATAAAAAATTTTGAGTGTTGATTTGTGACCATTGAAGACCATTGGCTATAATACTTCCTTAAAAAGTGTAGCTCTCTCCAAAGTGTCCCCTCAGAGACAGACAGCATCCTCCCCTCTTCTCTTTACAAACATTTTAGAGTTGTAGTACAACTATGAACAAATCATTCTCCCACTTGTATAATAGTGTTTTTGGCAGTTAAAAAGCTGACAAGGGTCACCCTATTTTTGAAAAAAAAAGTAAATGAAAAATACCTTAATCACACTTTCTCCCCTAAAGTGGGACTGTTGCTTTGGACCCTTGTTCAACTGTGCGCATTTCCATCCTATACTGATCTTTATCTGTCTTGATGATTGCTTAAAAAACAGGGTGGTGTTATAATTACGGCTATATAATAGGAATCTCAGGCCCTTGAGAATTTTCATGTTTTCTTCACATTTTTTGCCTCTCTACTTACAATTACAAAATAGCCTGTCATTATGATGTGGCCAAGAAAGTGAAATTAATCAAAAAGGCAGTAGTTCTAAGTATTCTCTGTATTTTTTTAAATTCTCTCTAATTTTTCCCCCTGGATTTCGGTAACAGGAAATGGTAAAAAAATTCCAGAGAACTGGCAAGCAGGTATTCCTGCCCGGAGTTGCTCCTGCCGAGTTGCTCATGAGAAGACGACTCAAGACTGTCTTGGATAACCTACATCCAGATCTGACTTCTGATAGGAAAGGCAAACAGGAAATCGATACAGCTAAGAAAAACAAAATCGTTTTTCTTAGCTGTATCTATGCGAAAACGAACTCGTTTTTCACGAACCTTTTTTGCACATGAGGCAGGGCTGGATTAACCCATATGAAGGCCCTAAGCACTAAAGTTATTTTGGTTCTTCCTTCCCCCCCCCCCCCCCCGTTACTTTTAACCTTGACGTATGTCCTCCCATGACAATTAGATTTGTTAACAATTTTTTAGTGTAATTATGCAAATTGGTTAGTAGGCATTTTTAGGGGGGGGGGGGTTTAGAAGATTGTTTTTCTTGGGACCTGTGATGCCAGGGTTGGGGAGCCTTGAGTGCTAGGAAGCCCTCGTAACAATTTGATCTGATTAAAATTTTGGAGAGAGTGATTATGCAAATTGTGCATTAGGCAGGGTGTTTTGTTAATGAAACTGACAAACTCAGAAGGTTGTTAGTAGTCATCAAGAGGAACAAAAATTGTACTGGAACATGGTGTCGCAAACCACGTTGAGAGGGTGAAAATTGTGAAAAACGCATGCAAGCTCTGAGTGCAGAAGAGATGATAAATGGATGTCAGTTGATCACTGAATGCATCCGTGGGTTCGCTCACCATATTTGAAATAAGCAGCATTGGGTGAAACACATGCGCAGGGGTAGGATAATGTGCTGTGGACGATGTATATTAGTAGTATTGCAGTGGTTATCTTTTGGGACTGTACTTGCTGCCTGAATGGAGCAACGTACCTTGTTTTTCTGCAACACATCTGCCCAGAATTGCTGCTAAGTGTGCCGGTCGCAATGCAGCGAGGCATGTGGTTCATGCATGATGATGCCCCTTCATATTTTTCCCGCGAGGTGTGTAATCACTTCGATATTACATACCCAAGGAGGTGGATTGGATGCGTGGGACCCGTTGCTTGGCCTCCACATTCACTGGATCTCAATCTTGTGTGACTTTTTCCTATGGGGGTCACACCTTAAATCACTCTTTTATGTGACGCCTGTGGAGGATCTCATAGCACGGATTGTCATCGCTTTGGTAAACATCAAAAGCATACCTGTTATCTTCGATCGCGTCCGGGAATCATTTTTATGTCATTGTAGACTGTGCAATCACGTCAGTGGTTGCCACTTCCACCAACTCTTGTACTAATTAATCAAATAAATCTTTTTGTAGTTATTATTGTACTTTTTGTCGTTCCCACGTGATGTCGAAACCTGCATGCGTTTTTGAAGTTTTCACCCTCCCAACATGGTTTGTAACACCATTTTCCATTGTAATTTTTGTTCCTCTTGATGTCTACTAGCAACCCCCTGAGTTTGTCGGTCCACTAACAGAACACCCTGTATATAGCTAGGTAAAGAGCCTCAGAAAAATTTGTTTTACCTGGGGTGCCTACATGATGCTGTTGAGATGGGCACTGGGTTTACTTTATGGAAATGGGACGAAATCTCAATCTAGAAACTGAGCAATAATGAGAATTCCTATTCGAAATTAACTTAGTTTCTTTGCTTTTGTATCAACCATAAAGCCGCATCTAGGAACAAAAATTCTGTCACTTGGAGTTCTGTACCTATATTAGCTTTTCTCAAAGTGGGTAATATCGCCCCCAGGGGGTGATGGAAGCCACGAATATAACACAGGATCCCCTGTGGGTTTGCCTGAGTTGGGGGCGATAAGAGAAAAAAAATCTCTTAAGAAGAGGCGATGGAACAAAAAGTTCGGAGGAACTATGACATATAATATAATATATACTTATATGACATATTATATAATATAATATAATATATACATTATTATATTATATTTATGTGTATTTCGGCACCCCCTCCCCATAATTTTTAAGTAAAAGAGAATTAGCTTTACGACTGCTTGTTGCCCCAGGTAACAGATTTTCCCCTGCTATCTGTTTTAATTGTTGCCCTGGTCAACCTTTCAATAAAAATCTTCAACTGCACAATCAAATGCTCATAAAATTTTAGGATTTTCTACTGAATGGTTGATGCTGGGAAAAATTGTTCATTTAACAATGATGTACTATTTGATCATTTTTTGTGGTGCCCCTTTTCTCCTGATGCCCTAAGCACCTGCTTATTTTGCTTAATGGTTAACCAGCCCTGACATGAAGCAGTGTTTGTATGAAATTACAGACAGGGTCGAAAGTGGGTTCCCGCAACTGTGTCAAAACCAGCAGGTCCTGTGTCGTACAATTCCGTCATCGAGGATGGCAATCTGGTCAGGCGACATGTAGACCAGATGTTGCAGCGTTCATCTGCCCTGGAACCTTCAAATGGAAATCCAGCGGAAGAATCGAAAGTGCCTGAAGAAAATGCAGCTAGTCCTCAAGTTGATGTTCCTCACCTGTTATACCCGCAGAGAGTGTCAAGACTGCTCCCAATCCAGTGGTTCCCTCTAACAGTGACTGTGTCTAGTGAAAGACCCTAAAGGACAATCTCTGTCCTAAGTGGTTAAATTAATTTGTCACAAGGGGTAAGGGGTGTTGTGATCTGGTGACAGTCCCGACTGATCTGCACATTAACAACAAAAATGCACTGCTAGTGCCACGCCCTCCCCCTTGCTACTCTCAGTCTTATTTCTTGATTTACCCTGTTTTATAAGATCTATCATGGTAATCTTAACTTTGATATTTCCGGTATTTTCACCAAACCAACCTACATCTCTGGAAGTATTCCCTTAAAATAAAACCGATTTTTGCTTCCACTGACTGTTTTGAACACAGCTTCTTTTCTCATACCATTGGTGAATGGAACAAACTCCCCTGTTCTATTGTCAACTCCCCCACTGTCACTAGACTCTGCCATGAAGCTGGGCTGGAAGAGATCTCTGCAATGGGATAAGTCCAGTGGCAAAGTTCTGGCGTTCATTCATTCATGTCACTAGTTTTTTGCACAATATCAAACAATATTTATGTCCCATTCAAGAGCACTCTCTTGTATAGGCCTAGGGCCAACAATATTGTATAAATAAATATTACTTCTGCTTAACTATGCATTTGTTATTGTTCTCATTCAATGTTAATCATGTAGTAAACTCTAGTCAGTTATCAGCACAGTCTTGCTGTGTTTGATCTTTCTCCCACTACAGAAACCCTACTCTCTATGAAATCAACTGATTGTGCTGGATAACAAAGAAAGTGTAAAGTTATCAGGGGCGTAAACAGGATAAAAAAAACTGGGTGCAGGGGTACAAAAAATTTCTCCCCAAGAAATTTGGAGTTACCAGAAAGCAGATTTAACAAGAAGTTACCAGAGTCAACAAAAATTGGTGAAACTTTTATTGAAAAGGATATATGGATTTTGATATTTTTCACAGAAGTATTTTAAAATGTTCGGTTGGCTTTGGGTTGGAGGCACTGGCCCCTATGCCCTACCAACCTGTGCATACGCCTCTGAATGTAACCGTGTAAAAGAACTGTTTTGATTTATTGAAATTTAAATAATTGGCTGTAGGACCAGACATGACCCAGTTTCTGTCTTGTAAAAAAGGAATGTACACCAGTACTTGGCTGGATTTACAATGTGAATAATGTGCATTTATTTATGGCTGGACACTACAATTACCAGACATCATCCTTCAAAAAATATGCCCTTTTGTCTTCGTTTTCAGATTTCTGGAATTATTTTTCTTTTCTCTGGAAATTTTTTCCTTAATTTGAAACATACTTCATTGGCATAAGTGTTTTTTTTTTTTTTTTTGATTCACCAATAGCCGTTGCAATTCAGAGTGTTGTGGCCGGTTTTATTTCTGATAACAGTGAATCCACCTGTTGTGAAAATCGGGGGAAATGGCGTCTCCAAGGGTGTGAATGCAGGCATTCTATTTTCTCAGTTTTCATATCTGATAACCCTACTAGACTAAATATATACTATCTATACAGGGTGATTCAGAAAAGATGGTACAGACCAATACAAGCAATTGTCATCAAAGAATGCATTGGTCTAGCATAAAACACAAACATGCTAGCGTGTTTTGAAACGGCCGCTCAGCAAACGTTAAAATTACATTCCTGTTAAAATTTATCGGGAGAAAAAGAACACCATGCATGAAAATGTAATCTGGGGTAGGAGAAACTGAAGAAGAAACTGTATGCAAATCTAGATGACAATGAATAAAAAGTAAAAACCCTGACCCAGTATTCCTAAATTGCACCATTATCCCGTATGTTTGCCATTTTGAAACGGCCACTCTGCAAGCCATCTTTTCTGAATCACCCTGTATGTGTGTGTGTGTATAATGTAATATATATGTATTCAAACTGTTGAGGAATTTGATCATCATGAATGAAATTTTTAAAAAGTCTTAAAGAAACTTATAAAAAAGCCCAATTGATTTCTGAGACTATCATCTACACTTGCAGTTTGCGGACCACACTGATGACACAAGTGGTCCGCAGGGGGCCTTTCAAGTATTATGTAAGCAAATTTTTAGTCATTTTTGACCCCTTCTTGTCAGCAAAGTTCCGTCATCAGCTCTGACCCTCTGAATCACAACTCATATTTTCATAAAGTGTGGTCGATGACGTAAGCATTATCCAAACCCCCTTCCCTTGTCATCAAAAGTCAGCAAATCGGACCCCCCCCCATCGATGATGACGTAATACTTGAATGACCCCCAGGCAGATTTCATAATTTGATTCTAACTGAATGAAAAATTATTCAGTTGTTGTAATTGATATTACTAATATTCACATGGAATCTGTACCTTCATACACCACTTCATGTTCACTATACCTCATCAAGGAAAATGCGACGAATCATGGTCCTTAATTCAGGATATCCCTGATTTTATCCAAAAGATGTAATTTATGAAAACTTTTCAGGTTTACTCCAAAAATTTTGCTATAGGGTGAGGGGAAATTAAATAGCTGCTACAAATTGCAGTAAACAAAAATATATTTGAAAAAAGAAACATTAAAATGAAATTGATGACCATATTTCATTGAGGAAAAAAAATGGAAATGAGACCTTATATATTAAAATACAGGACATCAACAATTGTCATCAAAAACATTGCCATAAGTCGGCAAAATCCCTAATTTTAGTCAGATGTGTATTTTCAGGAGGCTTAGTGGGCTCTAGCCTAAGGCAGCAAGTTCAGAGGAGCGGCAAATTTTGGGAATGAGCGGCAAAGAAAATTGTTTCAATGGGACTTTGAAAATTGTTTCTTGGTAAAAAGTTTTATAACCCACAAGCAGTAAAACCATAAGTTTGCATTAGTATAGAGAGCGAGACACTACATCAGTGAATGATCTACAGCAGCGGTTCTCACCTTTTTTCACTCGCGGAGCCCTTTTCGGTATATAACTTATATGGCGGAGTCCCGTGTGGGCCTATTTTTTTATTTATTCATCAAAGTTACTGATTTATTTTTATTATTAAAAAATATTTGTAATTATTTTTTTCCACTTTATTTTTTATTTCCTTTGAGTGGCAGCGGAGCCCCTGGAAGTTCGCATGGAGCACCAGTTGAGAACCACTGACATACAGGGCAAGCATATAAGCGAAAGAGTATGCAAGTACGTTCAAAAGAGTGACCTAGACTGCAAGAAACTTTGGTCTTAGAACCTGTTAGTGACTTACTGAAAGAGTGGCACTCTTTCTGAGCATGGGAGTGACCTAAAAACAAGGAACCATATGTTGTTGAGTGACTGAAAGAGTGACCAATAAAGTGTGTGCAAGCATGTGAGGGACTCGAAAAGTCACCTAGAGAGGGAGGTACTATGTCAGAGTGAGTGACTAAAAGTGTGACATAATAGGTCATTGAACAACAAAAATGTGATCCCGGAAGTGTAAGAAGGTGGGAGTTGAGATAAAGGACCAGTTAGTGAGTGGCCAAAACATTGGGTAAGCATGAGAATGATTAACAAGTCTGCAAACCATAAATACACCTCTGATTGTGGTTAAAATTGAGCAAAGAAAAAACAAACCTGACAAATACTTAAGTTGAATATTTGTATTTATACTTATAATTATCATAGTAATTATAAAAACGCTGTTTATTCACGATTATAGTGAACATAATAAATTTAAATAAGCATCATTTAAAAATCTGGATCGTGTTTTATTGTACAAAACAGTTCAGAGCAACTAGAAATACAGGAAGGTCCCTTAATACAGGACACAAGTGGGCAGCCGAATTGTTTCAGACATTTTACTGGTCCTTGGTTCCAGAAAGATTGAGAAAAGCTCATCTACATGAATGGAGTAATTTGGTAATTAACTTCACCACTGCAACTGGTTGGGTGGCATCTCTGACAAAGGTTGGTGGTGCACAGTTTACAAACCTCGGGTTTGAAGCATTGAAATGTTGTGTTGAATTTTGTTCAAATTTAAATTGTTTTACTTTTACCCATAATTTTCTTTTGTTTTGTTTGATCATTTTTGTCACAGCACATGCATTTTCTGCACCCGGAAGGCCAGATCGGAACCTGCAGTTTATTGCAGATTCCCAACAGCAGCCTGTTTTTTTATACTCCTTTTTTATACTTTAGTTTTGTATCTCAAAGTTTAGTCAATACTCCTATATTGATTATAAACATAAGATGTTTCTGGTTTTACATTCTTTTAGAAACAAGACATCTATAGTTATGGATGTTACACTGAGTTGTGATCATAGAGTGATAGATGGTGCTGTTGGTGCTCAGTGGCTGCTGTATTTTAGGCAATTACTAGAAACACCTGAATTAATGCTGCTTTAAATTTCCGCAATCAATCTAGTCGACTAGTGTGAATATTTTGCTGTCTATTTTAAGATTGCTATAACAATTTATGTTCTTGTCACTGCTTTAAAATCTAATTTTGTGATGTTTACTTATTTGTTGCCACCTCATTTCTTGCTGTATAATTGAGTTTTTATCTCTACGTTAATGCCAAAATATATGACTTACATTATGTATCACCATCAATTAAAATTGCTCTGATTGGTAGTTCATTTATAATGTTATATATATATATATATATATATATATATATATATAGTGCAATTTAAGTTTTAGTAAATAGAGTAAGAATTTTATTGATACCAGTGTAGCCAATCAAAGTTTACTACGTATGTGCAGTGGAACTTTTTTAATTGGATTTGAATTTCGGACAGTTCGAACTTTTAAAAGCTCCTCTTGAGTTTTCTATACATTAAAGTTTCTGGTTTAATTCAATTTTTTTTTTCAAATGTGTAATATTAAGGATAATTTGAAGTTTCAGGGGGAAAAATCAAGCAAATTTAGTTTGAAAAATTCTATAAGCAGTCAGATTTTGTTTCTTTTCACAAAGTTGTTGTGTAATAAATCTTTGAAGACTGATGCAATTCCAGTACACTATGGATGCCTTTTTTTTCGACCTTGACTTCTGTTTTGAATTTTGACGCTAGTTTGATGCCATTCAGTCTGCTAAGCAATGTGAAAAGAAATGTGGAGCCAGTCCTGAAGATGTACTGCTGTATTGGACACTGGAAGAATATATATATATACAATTGTTTAGATTTCACCCAGTCCCCTTATGATCCAATGCACATACATTTAAAATAAGAAATGCTCACTCAGGAAAAGAAAGAATCATGTTACAGTCAAATTTCAATAGCATTTTATAGCATTTAATATTTAATCAAAGAATCATGAAAAACTGTTTATATTTCACAAACATAAAATCAATTAATAAACCAAAACATCTTGATACTAAATTCTGCATATTGCACAGACAGAATACAATATCAAGGAAACAGTTATTTTCCGGATATTATGCTGAGGTGAGCTCGGAAAGAAAAGTCATCACGTCTCCGCCGGGACACGAACCCAGGCCCTCTTGCATACCGGGCAAGCATGCTCACAAGCATGAGCAAAGTCATCACGTCCCGGCGGAGATGTGATGACTTTTCTTTCCGAGCTCACCTCAGCATAATATCCGGAAAATAACTGTTTCCTTGATATCTCTGGCTGAGAAAAAAAAAGCCATCTATATCTCTAGAATACAATATGTTCAATTATAATATTTTTAACTTGATGTTGGAATAACTCTTTCCTTTAAACTACCATTATATATTTAATTTCACCATCTGCCCATTAATTTTGCTTAGTTTGGGTTTAAATTAAATCTCCATAATTTTAGAATGTGGTACAAATTTCTTTCCTATTTTTTCTTTCTATCCTCATCTGTCACGGATGACCCCAACGTCAGATGGAAAAATTCATTCAATGTCTGCAAAACAGAACTCCCAGAACTAATTCATTTCCTTCAAATTGATTCTTAGCTTCCACTCATCAATCTCCCTTGAATTTTTCGAAAATTCCAAAAGTAAAGTCTTGAGGGGCAACAGTCATCTTTTTCCTATTGGTTTGAAAAAAATTCTTCTATTGGGTGATAAGGATTACGTAGATACAAATTAGTATTAAAATTAACATCATTGGTCAGTTTCACCCCCCTCTCTACGATCTTTAAAGCATATTGGAGGAAAACTTTTTTCTGTGGGGCTGCATTGCCATCGCTATCATTTGATGTGGGAAAATTCTAATTTTCAGTATATATATTAATAATAAAGAGAAAAAGGAAAGGAGCCTTTAGCCATTTGAATGTACAAAACATGTACATTCATTTTCCATGTATACCTCTTTTTCCTCCATTATTCAGCACTCCTTAATTTTTATGGCTACTTACTTAAAGGGCTCCTTCAAAGATTGTGTAACAGCCCCTCTGTATTCTTCTTTCCTATCTCCCTCCCTAATACTGAAACCTATCCCTTGACCATTGTATTACCACCTACAGGCAATTGACTTTATGGTTTTATTTCATCTATTTTTACTCATTCCTTCCATGGGAATGTGTGTCAATAGATGTTGTTTTTGAATCTTTCATTACTCTCTCTCTCTTCTTTTCTTTTTTTTGTACAAACCCCCACAGAAAAAAAGTCTTCCTCCCATATGCTTTGAAAGATCGTAGGGGTGAACCTGACCAATGATGTTAATTTTAATACTAATTTGTATCTATCACCCAATAGAAGGATCTTTTTTGAAACCAGAAAAACTGGATTGTTGCCCTTCAAGACTTTTGCAATTTTCGAAAAATTGAGAGATTGATAAGTGGAAGCTAAGAATCAATTTGAAAGAAATGAATTAGTTCTTGGAGCTCTGTTTTGCAGACATTGAATGAATTTTTCCATCTGACGTTGGGGGTCATCCGTGACAGATGAGGATGGAAAGAAAAGGTAGGAAAGAAATTTGTACCACATTCTAAAATTGAATATATTGTATTCTGTCTGTGCAATATGCAGAATTTAGTATCAAGATGTTTTGGTTTATTAATTGATTTTATGTTTGTGAAATATAAACCGTTTTTTGACTCCTTGATTAAATATTAAATACTATTGAAATTTGACTGTTACATGATTCTTTCTTTTCATAAGTCATCGTTTCTTATTTTAAATGTGTATTGGACCACAAGGAGACTAGGTTAAATCTAAACAATTGTATACATTACACACACACACACACATATATATATATTCCATATTATGATATAGGTTTTGTTAGATATACCCAGACTTGTAATAAAATATAGAATGTACATGAGAATTTAGTTTGCTTTTTGCATTAGATTTGTTTTTTTTAGCAACTCAGTTCAACTTTGGTGCTGTGTGGGTTGGTGGTGGTAGCGGCGATGTTAATAGACTTGGCCGTGTAAGAAAATAAAGTTTTTGGGGGGAAGCGTATACAGTAACAGAGCCTTACTTATGCTACCCAAAGTTAGGTGAACTCAGAGTTTGAGACTTTTTATGAAAAATGTGTATTTCTCAAATTCAAGTATAATCACAGGATAATTGCTGAGTTGGTAGCGATTATTATGTTATAAGTATCTGTTCCAACATGGAATTCACATTTATGTTAGTGGTGAAAAATAAAATATATCTCTAAACGTCAAATTAATTCAAGACGTAACTTCAGAACTTATTAAAAGTGATAATTTGGCATTTACAGTCGAATCTCATTTTAACAAATACCAGTATAGCAAAAATCTCATTTTAACGAACACTTTTCTAATCCCCCAGATAAGTTTACATAGGAACAATGCACAAACCTGGAATTCCTTTATACCGAAATTTCTTTAACAACGGAGTGATTTCTCCTGTCTCTTGGAGTTCATTAGAATGGGATTCGACTGTATTATAAATTAAAATTTTATGGAAAATCTTAGCAAAAATTAAGGAATCAAAAATAATGCAGTCAACAAAAACACAATTAATGAGACATAGTTTCAAAATAAAGATGGGACGAATATTCAGCTGCTATTTGTTCTATTCAGCTCTTTTTTCAGAATATTCTGTTCAGGCAACTAATGCTCGGGTATTCGGCCAAATATCTGTGTAAATCTAAGCACACAATAAACTAATTAAAAACTAACTGATTATGTTTAATTGTGTGGTATATACCTGTTTGTGAAAGAGGTTACAAATTTAAGAATCAAGAGATTTCCTTGCATATGTAAGCATTAACATAAAATTTAAAAGGCATATTTGGGATACTGTTGCTAAGGCTGAATAAGTGGTTTTCAAACTTCTGTCACCCGTGGCTCCCTTGCCCAATTCATGGGTTCATATTGTGCTTCCCAGAATAGTTTGTGGTAGATATTTTCTTATATTAAAAAATCACTCTGCAAACAGGGCTGCCGGCGGGTCTAGTGATCCGTTTGCTGGACTAGTGGGGGGCCAAGTTTCATCCTTGCACTTCTCTTTCAACGTTACAATACAATGGTGTGCCAAAATATGTGCTTGCCCCGCTGAATGAGCATCTAGTGGCTGCCCGACTTCAAACTGTACATAATACATAAGCACATAACCAATATCTCCAGCTCATTGTGGCGCACACTTTGATAAACACTGGACTAAATAAATTTGAGTTCTCTGCATCATGAACTTATGAAGACAATTTAGTAAATGCCAAATCAAGATAATTATTACCTTTTGTAGGTTGCTGAAGCTATTGGCCAAAACTTTCTGAAATCTATGTATAACTACCTGTGTAACTGGAGTCACATAATTCAAGTTCCTTACTTTCCATGGAGAAATATAGGAAATATACCCAATCGTCTAGCAATAATATATCCTATATTTCTTGTTTCCTATTATTTTCTCTAATATCGAGTCTGAATCATGTGGGTGTCAAAACGACATCCACAGCAACAATGTTGTTCAAGATTAACCCATTATATGTCAAAACTACAACTTTAAAAAAACCATGAATGAAAACTGAATTGAACCATGGAAGGAAAACTGATTGGAAAAATAAAGTTTCATTAAATTAAAAATAATAATTACTAGCTATAATACCCGGCACTGCCCAAGTTTTCTTAAATTTCTGGGAGGTTTGAAAAAGTTAAACTATTTTAAAGGTACGTAAACTATTATACATATACTGACAGCATTGAAGAAGCGAAAAATCATTGAAAGGCATATATCATGCCTAAAATTTATTGCTAGGGAACCACAGTAACTAAAATAAGTATTCTGAAAGTGATTGTTGAGGGCGAGAAATCATTGTTGCCAAACAGGTTTTTGTTTTTTTCGGGGCCATTTATTAAAGTTGCCTATCATTGAAGTCGGGTCCCATTTGGTATATATATATATGTGAAATTTGGCGGCAATCTGTCTAAAATTGTAGATCTGTATGGAGGACACACAGACGGAAAATCAATTTTATATATATAGATTAATTTATATATAAGTTGTATTATAAATATATTTAAATTTTTTTAATCTTTTTATTGAGTTTGTAACTTTTAAAGCATTCAATTCAAAATTTAGGTATAACAATGAAAACTGAAAGTTCCACTGCTCAAATAGAAATGAAAACAAGCCTCCTAAAAAAAGACAATGGTAATTCATTAAAGGAACAATTTAGAATATGAAGAAATTGAGTCTTTGATGAAAACACGCACACCTTCCCCTATGGAATCAGCTCTTTTTTTACAGAAAAGTTTGTAACCATGTGGGAAAATCATAGAATTTTTGTATATTGAGTGAATCCAATACCCTTAAAGGCACAATACATCAATACCATGATCGATCATACAACAATATAAACTATCCAGCTTGTTTATTGAACTTCTAGGATTCATAAGCATGACCTTACATCTTCCATATCTACCGTAAGAAGTTTTGGACAGCAGATTACACACACTTTGATCGCCTGCAGAAATGGATCATTGATCATTTTTCTCGCACCACAGTCATTTTCTGCACGCGATGGCTAATTACGCCGGGACCTACAATTTATTGCCGATTCTGAGCAGCAGGCTTGTTTTTTATACTCATCGAGAGGTTGGTGCACTAAGCCCTTGATGCTGGTACCGCTATCTTAAAACATAAATATGAAGCCACAATCATTCACTAAAATACTTTGGCCTTTATAAATTTTTGGGTGAAGTTGCTGAAGCTCCTTAGTTCATTGTAGGGGATTTTTAGCCATCTTCCATGGAAGAGCATTTTGACATAAATACACTGCTCAAAACAATTAGGGGAAGCAAGCAAAAAAGTGAAGAAAACCGTGCGAGACAGCCACGTATTGGCAAAGAATGGATAGTACACACGTATCAATGCGCAATACAGAAAAAAGACTTAAAAAAATTTGGAATCAAGCTTTAATTCTTTGAAAATATGGAAAAAACATGAAAAGATGATTTAGGGCAACAATTATATGTAAACGATAAAAAAAAGTACTGTTTAGACATGATGCATGAGTTTTAATAGGGCGTGTGGTCTCCTCGAACAGCTAAGACTGCTGCACACCTGTTTGCCATGGATGCGATGAGGTTATCGATCAGACTTTAGGGAATACTGTTCCACTCCTCAAGAAGTGTAATCTGCAAGTCTCAGACAGTAACAGGCGGCCTTGGTCGTGCAGCAATGCGTCGTCCCAGGAGAGCACGCTGGCCATTCCATACTCTGTATTGTTTCAGCTTCAAGCATGTTCTCCACCAGACGAGCTCTATGTGGTCGGGCATTATCATCCTGGAAAACAAAGGAATCTTCAATGGCTCCAGCGTAAGGGATGACATGAGGTCGCAGTATCTCGTCTGCATATCTTCGGGCCGTCAAAGTGCCATTCCGAATGATATGCAGGTCCGTACGTCCGCCTATGCTGATTCCACCCCATACCATCCAACCAGCTCGTCTGTATTGTGACCTTTCACGAACGAATGCGGGGTTATTTCGAGTGCCCCTGTCCCTCCATACCAAAACACGTCGGGTGTCACACTCCATACTGAATCGGGATTCGTCTGTAAACAGCACTTGGCTCCAATCATGTTGCTCCCAATCTCGATGTTCAGCAGCCCATCTTCTTCGGGCCGCACGGTGGCGTGGGGTCAATGGAATGCAGACCATTGGCCTACGTGCATAGAGCCCTCCCTCATGAAGCCGATTACGTACTGTTTGGCTGGACACCTTTCGTCCTGTTGCCAAGAGCAACCATCTTTGCAGCTGCGTAGCATTCTCTGTTCTGTTTCGACGGGCTGTTAACCGTATATACCGGTCATCAGTTGCTGTAGTGGCGCGTGGCCGACCTTGCCCTGGTCGACGTCTAACATTTCCTGTTTCTTGGAATCGATTCCACAGCCTTGCAACAACACTTCTGGCGACTCCAACAGCGTCCGCGACACTACGTTGTGTTTGCCGGATTCCAGTCTGCCTATAACACGCCATGCCATGGATTCCGGTAAATCACGTTGTTGAGACATCCTCAAGTCACCTTGTCTCAAAAAAAAATACTGCGCAATCGAATTTCACAGTTACGGCAGTAAAACAGACGTTTCTGCAACATCCCGATTTCTGCCCTTATCTCCTTTTTCTGTTTTTTGACGTCATGAACTTTGATTTGCATATGAAGTTTTCTTCTTTTGTTTCATGCTAGGCTTTAAATTATGGATGATTCATTTTATGTTACTTATCGGTATACATGTTTGCGTAATTTTGTTAAAACCATGTGCTCCCCTAATTGTTTTGAGCAGTGTACATCTATTAAATTGCCTGATGATACTAGGAGCATTTACAAAAAGTTCCAGGACAAAATTCTTTAAATGTTCATGTAACTCTGGTTTTAATATATCTTCCATCTGCGCACCAGGCCCATGGCCCTGATTTGTGACAAATTGTTTTCCCGCTATTTCACCAAAATTGTGTAACCCACGTCAAAAGCAATGGAAGAGGTGCACCCAATTATGTCACTTCGGTTTCGATATCTCTTCCCATCTGGGCACTGGCTCCACGGCCCTAATTCGTAACAAATTGTTTTCCACTATATCTCAAAGTATGCAATGTATTTCAATAGCAATTGTATCGTCAGCAAAGTTGCACTCAGTAATATTACTCCTGTTTCAATGGTTTACGGAAAATTCACCGCCAACAATTCACCGCCGGAAAATTCACCGACAACAATTCACCGCCATGCAATTCACCGCTAGGAAAATTCACCGACAAACAATTCACCGACCAACAATTCACCGCCATGCAATTCACCGCTAGGAAAATTCACCGACCGACAATTCATCGACCAACAATTCACCGCCATGCAATTCACCGGTAGGAAAATTCACCGACCAACAATTCACCGCCATGCAATTCACCGGTAGGAAAATTCACCGACCAACAATTCACCGCCATGCAATTCACCGCTAGGAAAATTCACCGACCAACAATTCACCGCCGGAAAATTCACCGACGACAGTTCTATGCGAGTCAGTTAGCGAGGGAATGAGCGATTGAGTTACTGAGTGAGTGACCCGGTGAGTAAGTGATTCAGTGAGTCAGTGAGCGAGTGAGTTACTGATTCAATAAGCGAGTAAGTCAGTCCGTAAGTGAGTGAGCGATCTATTGAGTGAGTAAGTGCCATATCCTAAAGATATGGCGGAAAGTTTAAATAATGACTTTATGAGAAGAAATTCAGATGATACGGATTTGGGTTGCTGTATTTCTGAAATATATGACATCCATATTTATTGTGGGCATCTTTTTCTCAGCCACCTCGCTGGGCGTTTTGCCTGTTGTGGCCTTGTATTTGCATAAATTACAAATTGCTGTTGCCCAATACAAGATAGTATATTCAACAAAATTCCATTAACTCGGTTTTACTCAGAAACTTCTAATGGAATGTTAAAAGGGATAATAACAGAATTAAAAGATATTAAAAATGCTTACAGAATTAAAATACAGACAGTATTTAATTAAATACAGAATTAAAAATGCTTAAAATCATCTTCTGTTATCACTTTGATGTTATAAAAAAAATCGCTGATCATCAGTAACCAATGGATTTTTTTTATGATGAACTAGCTGTTACCCGCGATTTCACGTGATGTACTTTCAGGAATCCCGCCTTAGTGCGTATCTAGTATATGTACTCTATATTTACTATATACGTATATATATATATATACTTCCTATGCAACGGAAATTAGTGACGATTTTTTTATTACGGGAGTCGGTGACGTTTTTTGAGTGATGGAAATCTGTTACGTTTTTGTGTTACGGAAGTCGGTTACGATTTTGGGATCAAGTTTTCATTTAACTCTTGCATATATCGGGACCAAGTTATGTGCATGTACCCAGAGGTTCCCACATCCTACAGCAGGTCCCCTAAGCGGAAATAGATGGCGGGCCCCCAAACCAGCGTTTTCACGGGCCCCTCTGTGCTTAATTTATAGTGTGAAAATATCACAAAGGATAAGAAACGTTCCGGCCCCTGTCAGCCCTGCCATCGTGGGGGTCATGCCGAGAGGTATGTATACGTAAAATATACATATATCACCAGTGCTCCCAACATACAGGGTCGGGGTACCCGGGAGATTGCACATACACCTTCATGGGGAAGTTAAAAGGTTTCATTTCCAGGGGTCCTTGATGGAACTCATTGTTTTCTTGCTGGTTTAACATTGACAAATTTGCGATAGCGGAAGCCCAATGTATATCTAGTCTCAGGTCCCATAAAATTTCCGAATTCGGTCACGGGTAATTGCGGGGGGGGGGGCTGGATTTTATTCGTTGGTAAAATGAATATTTGCAGTGGCCTTCACAGGGGACGCCCGATTAGCTTCCGAGTCAGGGGTCCCGTTTCATTTTGGGGGCACTGGATGAATCTCATTCTTTTCTGTTGTTTAACATTGTAGAATTTTCAACAGCACAAGCCCGAGATAAATCCAGTGTCTGTGTGTCCCACTAAAAATCTGCGTATGGGGTCCCCGTTACTGGATGTGGGCCCTGGATTTTATTCGTTTTAAAATTGATAAAAATTAAAAATTTTCGTGGCCACTCACAGGGGGTATGTCCGACAATCCTTTAGGTCGGGGCCCCATGGAAAAGTTGATAGGTTTCATTTCGGGTGTCCCTGGATGAATCTCATTGGTTTTTGTTGTTTAACATTGTAAAATTTGCAACAAATCGGTAGCCCGAGATAAATCCAGTCAGGGCCACCCCCCCCCCCCCACTAAAATTCAACGAATCGGTGTTTGGGACCCCCATGGGGAAGTTTTCTGGGGTTACTTGATAAATCACATTTGTTTTTTGTTGCTTTATTATTATAAAATTCGCTTCTTCAGTAAGCTGGTGCTTTCACGTGTCCCTTTCCATAGCACGCTGATGAAGTGGGACGAAATAAATAAGATATGTTGTGAATAGAAAAGGGGGGGGTGGGGTTTGACAGATGGCAGGGGGGGGCAGAGCCCCCTAGTACTGTATATAAACTAACATGTCATGCCTGATTCATCATCGCCGAGCCAAAACCGCTGAAGCTGTAAATATATCAAATTTTGTCAATAGTTTTTTTTCACGACGTAAAGACTCACTACTCACTACGAAATGGTTTTTCCATATTCGACAACCTAAGGGCGTCATAAGAGTGGGGATCAACGTTGAAATCATGCCGAGCCGAAACAGCTGAAGCTATAAATATGACATTAGATCAATATTGTAATATAGACTCATTGAGAAGGGATATGTTTTCGGAACAATCGGATTTTTTAATCATTTGTGACACTACTACGTTAAAAAAATTAACTAACTAACCAATTCACTCACTCCCTCCCTCACTCACTAACCAATTTACTCGCTCGCTCAATCACTGACTCGATCACTCGCTCAATCACTCACTCGGTCACTACTGGGTCACTCACTCACCCGCTGAATCACTTACTCACTCGGTCACTCAGTCACTACTGGGTCACTCACTCACCCGCTCAATCACTTACTCACTGGGTCACTCACTCACCCGCTCAATCACTTACTCACTGGGTCACTCACTCAACCACTGACTCGGTCACTCAATCACTGACTCGGTCACTCGCTCAATTACTTACTCGATCACTCGCTCAATCCTCTACTCACTCGGTCACTCGCTCAATCACTTAATCACTCTGTCACTCGCTCAATCACTTACTCACTCGGTCACTCAATCACTTACTCACTCGGTCACTCAATCACTGACTCGGTCACTCGCTCAATCACTGACTCAGTCACTACTGGGTCACTCACTCAATCACTTACTCACTGGGTCACTCACTCGGTCACTGACTCACTTGGTCACTCAATCACTGACTCGGTCACTCGCTCAATCACTGACTCAGTCACTCAATCACTGACTCGGTCACTCGCTCAATTACTTACTCACTTGGTCACTCAATCACTGACTCACTTGGTCACTCAATCACTGACTCGGTCACTCGTTCAATCACTGACTTAGTCACTCAATCACTGACTCAGTTACTCAATCACTTACTCACTCGGTCACTCAACCACTGACTCGGTCACTCGCTCAATTACTTACTCACTTGGTCACTCAATCACTGACTCGGTCACTCGTTCAATCACTGACTCAGTCACTCAATCCCTGACTCGGTCACTCGCTCAATCACTGACTCAGTCACTCAATCACTGACTCGGTCATTCGCTCAATCACTTACTCGGTCACTCAATCACTGACTCGGTCACTCGCTCAATCACTGACTCGGTCACTCGTTCAATCACTGACTCAGTCACTCAATCACTGACTCGGTCACTCGTTCAATCACTGACTCAGTCACTCAATCACTGACTCAGTCACTCAATCACTGACTCGGTCATTCGCTCAATCACTTACTCACTCGGTCACTCGCTCAATCACTTATTCGGTCACTCAATCACTGACTCGGTCACTCGCTCAATTACTTACTCACTTGGTCACTCAATCACTGACTCGGTCACTCGCTCAATCACTTACTCACTCGATCACTCGCTCAATCACTTACTCACTCGATCACTCGCTCAATCACTTACTCACTCGATCACTCGCTCAATCACTGGGTCACTCACTCACTCAGTAACTCAATCGCTCACTCCCTCGCTAACTGACTCGCACTAAAACTGTTGTCGGTGAATTGTGGGTCGGTGAATTTTCCTAGCGGTGAATTTTCCTAGTGGTGAATTGCATGGCGGTGAATTGTCGGTCAGTGAATTTTCCTAGCGGTGAATTGCATGGTGGTGAATTGTTGGTCGATGAATTGTTGGTCGGTGAATTTTCCTAGCGGTGAATTTTCCTAGCGGTGAATTGTTGGTCGGTGAATTTTCCGGCGGTGAATTGTTGTCGGTGAATTGCTGGCGGTGAATTTTCCGGACACGGTTTCAATTAGTGACAGACTTAGAGCAGTGCAACTAGAGATGGGAGAAATATTCAGCTGTTATTTGGTTTTTGACTTACTCTACCCTTTTACTGAATATTCAGTTCGGCCAAATAATGCTTAGGTGTTTGACTAAATATCTGTGTAAATCTAGGCACAACAAATTAATTTTAAAATAATTATGTTAATTGGATTTTTTTTCATAAATTGGCAATTTGCTGATTATATTTTATTGTGTGGTATATATCCGTTTCTGTGAAAGAGGTTACGTCATTGTGGGGAATCGGTCAAAGTAGTCTGGATATGATATATATTTTTCCTTGTGGTTGGAGGAGAAGTCTAAGCCGCCTGGAGATGACGCTCTGTGTTTTGGTTGAGTTGTCACATGTTGTTACGCGTGTGTATGTCCGTTCCATGCGTATGTAGTGATTTTTGTGATTTGTTTTTGTTAAATACATTGAATAATTTTTATCATCGTCAATCACTACAACTGGGGACCTATATTGTGAAGAGGACAGGCAACCAAAAGATTTAAGCAGAACAAAATGGCAGATGAAAACGAAACTGGTTCGGCAGAGATCGCCCATGTTTCTGTAAAAGTTCCACTGTTTTGGCGAGCAAATCGAGATATCTGGTTTAGGCACATGGAAAGTCAGCTTCTTCTGGCAGGAGTGGCAGCCGCGGTGACAAAGTATCATCATATCGTATCTGCCTTGCAACCCGCGGAGCTGTCTGTTGTCGGGGACATTATCACCAGCCCACCCACCGCAACATCTTACGCTACGCTAAAACACTGTTTGTGCACGCAGTATGCGGATGCGGAGGAACACAGTTGCACGACCTAATTTCTGGATTGCAACTGGGTGATCGGAAACCATCATGTCTCCTCCTGGAAATGAGAAGTAAAGCTGGGCAACGGGTGAGTGATGATATTTTGAAGTCTATTTTCCTCCAGCGGCTGCCTACAAATGTTCAGCAAATATTAGCAATATCCAATGATAGCCTAGATAAATTGGCAGAAAGGGCCAATGCCATACTTGCGGCCACGGAAAGCTCCACTGCAGTTCATGCCGTGTCAACTGAAGCTTCACAAATGCAGACCATTGTAATGGATATTTCTTCCCGTTTAGAGTGTCTCGAAACGCATGCTCGATCCCAATCAAGAAATTGCAGCGGATCTCGCCAGCTTTCCAGAAGTCGTGACAGAAACTACCAGCACTGTTGGTACCACTGGCGTTTCAAAGAAAAAGCAACCAAATGTGTCCCGCCTTGCAGTTTCTACCTGCAGGGAAACTAGCTGGGCCGTCACTCGATGCTCAGCGTGACAGCAAACTCGAGTGCTTCCGTCTATATCTGTCTGACCAATCATCTTCCTTGAAGTTCCTCATTGATACAGGCGCGGATGTCTCTGTAATTCCTGCCATAACTGCAGAATCAAGTCGTCAGCCTGGAAAGTTGCAGCTTTTTGCAGCAAATGGAACTCTCATTAGAACCCATGGCTAACGCCTGCTTAAGTTGAGCCTAGGACTACGAAGGACATTTCACTGGCCATTTATTGTTGCAGCAATTTCACAACCCATCATTGGGGCAGATTTCCTACGTCACATTGGCCTGTTAGTTGATGTTCCACAAGGATGTTTGGTTGATCCTTTAACACAACTTCGATCAAAAGGTCAAATCTCAACCGCACCATAAATTCAAGTGAAGTCCATGGATGGAAACTCAATCTTTTGAATATCTTGTGGCGCTTGGAATATGCAGACCATCAAAAAGCAGTTGGGCCTCACCACTTCACATGGTAAAGAAAAGCAATGGTGACTGGCGCCCATGTGGCGTTTATCGAAAGCTCAATAGTGTAACGGTGCCGGACAGGTATCCAGTCCCACACATTCAAGACTGTGTACAAATATGTTGGAAGGCAAACAAATATTCTCCACGCTTCACTAAGCCAAGGCATTTCACCAAATTCCAGTAAACGTAAAGGATATTCCAAAGACTGCTGTGACAACATCATTTGAACTTTTTGAGTTTCTATACATGCCTTTCGGTCTATCAAACGTGGCTGCAACCTTTCAACGGTTTATACATTATGTTCTCAGAGGATTGAACTTTTGTATACCATATTTTGATGATGTCTTAGTGGCCTCAGAAAGTGAAAGTCAGTATGTTGACCATCTGAAACAAGTTTTCCAGAGGTTTCAAGAATTTGGTGTTCTTGTCAACCCTTCCAAGTGCGTTCTTGGTCAAGCCTCTGTGAAATTCCTGGGTCACATTGTAGATTCAAAAGGCATTTTACCTCTTCCTGACAAATTCTCAGCAATCATAGACTTTCCTAAACCAGACAACTTGAAGGAACTGCGTCGATTTCTGGCTATCAATAATTTCTATAGGCGTTTTATTCCTCATGCTGCACAATCTCAAGCAGTGCTGAATAATTACCTGAAGGGTGCCACAAAGAATGATAAAAGGCAGGGGCGTCTGAAGTATTTTCGACCAGTGGGTGCTCACACAGGCGTTAACCGGGAAGGGGACCCTCCTCCCCCTTAAAGGATATCAAAAATTGAAAACATATTTGTAAAAATAAATATAAAAAAAAACCACTGATATATTTTTGTATAAATTCTGTATACCATGGGTGGCTTGAGCCTCGGGGCAAATGTCTCACCATGCGAGACGACATTGGTTACGCTTCACTTTGCCGTATAAGCCGCATCAGTGAAGCGGTCCCGAAAATTCGCAACTGTGTTCTTAGCTAGATAAAATGCATAAAAAATTAGTTTTCACTATAGTTCGAGTGTTTTTACAGACACGAAACACGTTCTTTCTTTCTCTAAACTTTTCTGCAATTATATTTCTCTTTACTCCTGATTTAATACTTTTCCTTATAGCAGTGCTCTGTGCCGGTAGCACAGCCCAAGAAACATCCCTGTGTATATGCTGCTACAATATATCTCTCATCGTCTATTTACTACTCTTCGGCTCTAGTACTTAATAAATTAATTTTTTTATTTCCCGTGATAAGGTACTTTAGTAATAATTTCTAAGAATTCATTATTGGATTCTTATATAAACAAGTCATGGTTTTTTCTTTATAATTATTTTTGCTACAAGCCTTATCTATGAAAATATTCTATTACGTAAATCTTTGAATTTATGCAAAATGCTTTCAATGCATGCTTACTTGCATGTAATTATGATAGGGTCAGGTGACCAATTAATTTCTCCCTTTTCCCTTTTTCTCCTTATTAAAAGTTTGAAGCTAATAAAATGAATTTTCCTGATTAAAATTTTTTATGAATACATTTAAACTGACTTCATTTTTTTAAATCACCAACCAAAAAATTATGAGAATTTAAATAATTACTAATTAATTTTCAAAAATTGAAATAATTAGATTAAATATTGATGTGACGGCATATGCCGTCATAACCACCTGGTTTAAACCTGGATTTCAACCAAGTGGTTTTTTTCAAAAAATCAAATAAAAGTTGCCTAAATATAATTTTTTTCCTTGAAAAATATCATATTGGTTCATTATTAGCCAAAATGTTTCATTTTTATCACATTTTATATCCTTGGGGTACATTCTGATGGTATATCTTTAAATGACATAAGATTTTATAAGCGGTTTTTTCAAAAAGTCTCATAAAAGTGGCCAGAATATATATATATTTTTCTTATGAAGTATCTTAGTCATTTAAAATTATATACAAAAGCCAAAATTTCTCATTCTTACAACATTTTCTACCCTTTGGCTACATTTGATGCTCTATCTTTAGCAAATTCATGAATAAGGATTGCATCACACATCTAAATGTAGTGGTGTATTATCTCACAGGGTTTCTTTTTCCCTTCACAAAGAAGCAGCAACAGTAGTGACACCATCATGCTAGGGGCAGGTGGTCCTATAATCCAATAAAGACATCAGCTGTCCTTAAAGGACAAAGACCAGTGTACTAGTAGTTACATTACCTCACATACATTTTCATTTTCTTTCCCCATAAGAAGTAGCACGTCTCCTACTGTATATCTCCCAGTCTAAATATTCAATAGTAGTTTTTTTTATACTTTCACACTGTTAAGCCCAGTTAATCAGGGTTCTACTAAATAATAATAACAGATTTATGAAAAATAATCAGCTATATACAGGGAGATTATAATTTGAATTTTGATTCTCCAAAACTATACAATAAGTACTGATCAGAATAACTTGAAAATTTGCATGGATACTCCTGAAGCAATAGAAGTTTCTTTCGCAAAAGAAAAAAGTGCAAAATGTGCAAGTAGATGATGCTGTACTTGGCCAGCAGTATAATCTATTTTGTGCAACCACATCATTTCAGCACTTCCACAGCATCAGTGTGTGGATAGAACTTCTATCAAGATGCACATTGCAATACCAGCAAAGCAGCTGCTGAAGACCCATTTTGACAGGATGCACCTTAACCCTTGCAACTTCTGGCTGCGGGTGTAATAAACAGTGGTCAGATTGCAAACTTTGAATTGCAATCTCCAGCACATTCCCTATATGTTAGAAGTTCCTCAGGAATATTAACGGCGGGGGGGGGCACATTTGATTTAATAAAGCTGAATTGCAAGCACATCTACATCATGGCCATGGCATTACTCCGATTCTGTTGTTGAACAACAATTTTTGTGCTTTCAACCTCAGGTTGGACAACATATTTAACATTTCTTAAGTAAGTTGTAGTTATTTGTTCAATTACTTCGTTTTTTGTGATGTTTCCATGAATTATGAAATCATGCAATGCTATAATTAAGGTATCATTTTGCCATGACTGGCTATCGTTTCCATTCTGCGAGCAAATTTCCCACATGTTGGATGATGTGATTAATTTTACATTTTTAAGTATTTTTTCCCCTTTACCAAATAAAATTGCATTTTTTCAGGAATATTCATGTCAATTTTCAAGTCATTTTGACAAGTTTCGTTCTTTTTTTACAGTGTTTTGAAATCAGAACCTTAGTTGTAATCACCCTGTATATCCTAAATCATTGCTAATTAATCTGCATTATTTATGTTTCATTAAATACATTATATTCACTTAATTTTTATTACTTTTTTCAAAATAGCTTCCTAATTAAGCATACTGAAAGTAACTGGAAAAAAACCTTTATATACTATATGATTAATAATAACATTGAAAGAATTTTCAAACACGCAGTAATCCATTGAGTTGAGCAAAAAATAATTAAATTGCAAAAGTTGGTTTTTGTTAAAATGTAAGAAATATTTATTGATTAATTAGTATGGGAATAGTGTTAATTACATTAATAACCATTTCATTTTAGTTAATTATTAGAAGTTTGAATGATTTTTCAGAAATTTCATTGTTTTTAATGTTAATACTATTTAAAACAAAAAAACCGGTTTTTTTACCAATCCTGGTTATTAGGCAAAGTTTATCATTTTTCCTACTTAAATAACCGCATATTATTTCCCGTAGACTTACTTTAAGACTGGCGTTTTTCTCATTTGGAAATGAAAAACAAATACATAAGAAAATTAAAAATAGAGAAATCTTGTTGCCGGTCTTTTACGTCTGAAACACGAGAAATCTTGTGAGCGGTTGTTTAAGTTTTCAGTCGTTTTGCAAAAGTGAAATCCAAAATTTGATCAAGCATAATATTGATAATAAAGCATAAATTTGATAAAGTAAACCTTTTAATGAACTCAGAAATGTTATCAGATTTAATATGGAATAAAAATATATTTCACAAATGACCATAACAGAGGGGACATTTTAAAAGGAGAAACTTTCGAGACATGGACAAAAGTTTTTCATAAGAAATTTTTTTTTTAATTTTGTTGTCAGTTCTATTCATTTATGGCACATGTATGAAACGTGATTCCAAGTTTAAAAAAAAAATTCCTGATTTGCACCAAGTTTAATGCTCTTTTGAATCTGGGACAGCCAGATTTTGAGGTTTTGCTACAAGCAATGATTTAAAAAAAAATTGAATCTGAAACAAATGAAGAACTAGAAAAAAATTAAAATTATCGCCAGTGTGCTCTGAAATAAAAAAAATTATGAAGTCTCGCAGAAACTGTTTCTATACTTTTTTGGGAATGACCCATACACACAAGTTTTTATCGTTTTTACTTTTTATAATTAGCCTCTATGCATTGATAATTAACATGCAGGATAATTTTTTTTTGTAGTAACTAATGCAACCAGGGCCCTAGGATAAGTTGACCAGAGATGCCATTGTACTCTAATTTACCTGGGACCCAGGTTATTTGAAAAATCTGGGTCCTTTTTGAGTGAAAGTGGGTCCCTCTCAAAAAGAAAAAAATTGTGCCCCTCCATAATTCACTGGTATCTCTACGAGTTTTTTTCCAGCATGCCCCAGGTTTTTGATCACCTGTTTAAGAGAAGCCCATTACAAATACACCACAGCTGGCAAAATGCCCAACGAGGTGGCTGAGAAATTAAAAAAGAACCTAGAGATAATTTTTGACTAAACCCAGAGAGACTTTTCTGTCATGACAGTTGTATTATTTAAAAGCAATTTTATATTCCTGACAATATTTATTTACAGTGGGGACTATGCTTATAACGTTTCCATTTAGGATGTTTTCCCGCATAATACATCTTATTTTTGTGGTCCCAACTGTTACATCAACAATACTCATACAGATTTCCAGTTTAAATTGTGTTTTCCCATTTACCGTGTTCTTTCACAGTATTCCTAATTAAGCATACTGAAAGTAACTGGAAAAAAACCTTTATATACTATATGATTAATAATAACATTGAAAGAATTTTCAAACACGCAGTAATCCATTGAGTTGAGCAAAAAATAATTAAATTGCAAAAGTTGGTTTTTGTTAAAATGTAAGAAATATTTATTGATTAATTAGTATGGGAATAGTGTTAATTACATTAATAACCATTTCATTTTAGTTAATTATTAGAAGTTTGAATGATTTTTCAGAAATTTCATTGTTTTTAATGTTAATACTATTTAAAACAAAAAAACCCGGTTTTTTGGGTTTTTTTACCAATTCTGGTGGGGGTGGCAAAATAATGTTTGCCACGGCCCTGCTTTGAATAGTGATAAAAAAATTTAAATACATACTGTATAAGGAAATCATTGGGAAAAATGAATTTCACATGCAATATAGAATTCTTTGCATTTTACTTAACCTTGGCTATAAGGAAAATTAGAATACACAAACTCACCCTGATGTATTTTCATCGAAGAAAAACTTTTCTTACACACTCGAGCACAACAGTTTCAACTGTAAATCTGTAGATTTAAGTCCGGTAATTAAGAGAAATAATACTCTGCCATTAAGTTTCGAAACAAGATCCTATGAGAAACAATTTCTGTACGCAAAATCTACAAAGATATCACTGATAAGTTTCGTTTAACAACGAATTATATGAATCGCCACTATGTAGTGAATTCGCCTGTTGGAAAATCCAAATATGAAATGCCTAGATCTTCGATATAGTAATTATGTTTGTACTTCATCTTCACTGTTTACACCAATGGTTTTCAAAGTGTGCGTCGCGGCTGCTAGGGGCACCGCGCTGAGCCGTCGATATTGATGTGTGGCAATCATTCTGGCCAGCAGTAAACATACTGTACGTTTACTCGCTATCTAACATGCAGAAAAAGAAGACGACGACTAAGGCAATTAGTGCAATGTGGTTGCTTTAAGCACAACTATGCTAATAACATCCTATCACAATAAAGAATTGGTCATTGGCAAAATCGGACAACCAAAAAAATCTTCTCACAAGCTTCTGTAGCTGGTTGTCGGCAAACTTCACTGATCGTTTAATAGCATTTTTAGCGTTTTTGTAAATATTTATTCGCTGTACTGTCTTGAGGACTCATCTCCCCTCAAAACTTCTATTCACAGATGACATTCTTGGATCCTTTGAACAGAAAAATATTTACGGTTCGCATCTGCAAAAATACAGTTGTTTGAAATCTTTTAGTAAAATAGTTGAACGAGTTTGTGTGCATAAAGGATTAATTTTTTCCCCACGTGGATGAATCCTACGGTTCTAGCCCAAAAGACCGGTAAGCAAAACTAAAAATTTGAATTTTTGTTAAAATTTTTATTTTGAGCACATTTTGAGTTAACTATAATAAATCTATGTCCGAAGAGTTTGGCCCTGCCTCGAGGACAGTTGCGATGCTTGTTGAATTGTGTTTCATAAAGTTTAAAAACGCTTACTTTTAATAGGGCATATCTACAAATGGCAGAGTAACCTCGTTCATACGTCACCCAGTTATACGACTTTCATGTTTATACAACGTTTAACTTTGGTAGCAATTGGTAACAATACATTTTAAACAACAATACAACAAAAAAATTTTTAATGTTAAAATATTTCATTCATTTATTGAACGTAAAACCTCAATTATTCGACGTTTTCACTTCGACTCAAACTCGGCAACTTTCGAAAAAAAGACAAACGTAATTTATATCCACGCATCAAATACGCACAAAATTTTTGTATGCAGTGGAAAAGCGTTGCTGCAACAGTTCTTGCATATTGTCACCGCTAAAGACATAAATTTTAGGGTGATTGCTGACGTATACGAAAATTGCCAGTGAGATCACTGATGACTAGAGCTCGGATTATATGCAAATGCATTTGCATATTTTGGCCTTTTTTAGCATTAATGCATATAAATGCATAAAATCAAAGAATTTTCAGTATAAGTGCACTTTTTTTTTTTTCACCCTGCAGGTGAAATTTATGAAGTATTTTACGAATAATATTAACCGTTTTATTGTAAAGGCTATTTCTAGAGATATGTCAAAGTGTTAAATTTTTTAGAAATAGTGTCGAAATTCTTTGGTTAATGCTATTTTCGTTATTGAGCAGGTACAACAAACTGAAAATTAAAAAAATGCTTCAGTAAAAATATGAAGATATTTGCATATGTGATATATGTGTAGCTATATGAGGGGGTATTTTTTGTAAGTAAATACATATGCACTAAGAAATAGAAAAGATGCATTTTACAAACACATCAGCTTATTTTTTGCATGATTTTCTCATTTTTTTTAAAACATATTTTGGAATTTTTGACTTTTCGAGATTTCTAATGCCTATTCTGGGGTGTTTGATGCACATTTTGGTATTTTAAGTGCACATTTTGTACTTTAAGTACAAATTTTTGCATTTTTAAATGTGTGTGCATATTTTTGCATTTTTAAGTGCCTATTCGCATATTTTTAGATCATATTTTGCCACTTTTTTAGTGCATATAATCCATTCTCTATTGATGACCATTTAGAGTGGACACTTAGGTGATTTGTTTATTGCCTCTATATGTATTGAGAATACGCAGATGTGGAGAGTCCCGAAGAAATGGGTTTCAATTGTTTTGACGGCCATATGACCTTTCAGAATTTTTTCTCTCCCTATGTTTTCAACGTTATCCCGAGAGGGTGAGAAAGTTTACTGTAAGCATTTTGGGGGTACAGGTCTGCCGAAAATAGACAGATACGGTACACATGCACAGTAAGTTCTTTCGATAATTTCCTGTAGAACCTTCTTTCGATGTGGTGCTTTGCTTGCTGATGGGGCCGTCTTAAGAGCATCATGGGCCCCGGACCAATTGATTTTTCTGAGGCCCAACCTGGAGAATTCTCGAAAATTTCAATTAGTTCCCATTTTTGTGAGGAACCTCTTCTCTTGAGGCCTCTGGGCCGTGCTCGGATGGGGCCATGCGTTCAGACGGCACTGCTTGCTGACTGTGTCAAATCCGTCGTTCGTAATGTCGGAAAAACAAAAAACACTCTCTCTAAAAAAACTGGAATTCAACAAGAATTTTAAATTGATAACGAAAGTTCATCTTGCAAACCAGTTGAATATGTTCGCTTCAACTTTTTGAAACGATTATAAAGTAGAGAAACAACCAAAGAGCAAGCTCCTGATTGAAAATCATCTACTGTCAAAAAAAAAGTCCAAGATGGGGAAATTTTTGCAAGTCGAGAAGATTTTGTTGCAATTTTGACCCAATGTCGTGCCCCAAAGGTAATGCGTGTAGTGCTAAATTTTATTTCTTTAAATGATTTGAAATGTGATTTAATTTCCTCTCAAGTATGAAATGATATTTTTTAGAACAGAATTGGAATGCAATTAAGCACATAAAATTTTATAACATTTTATATGTATGGGAGGGGGGATAATTTTTTAAAAAGGCTTAGTTATTCACCTCGACTTACACATAAAATGTGTTTTATAAAACGTTTTGACTCGGCCTCTTGAACGTCGTATAAACGACTGTAACAGAATTGTCAAGTTGCTCAGTTGAATAGATGAAGTGAACATAAATATTTGAATTATTTCCGTTCAATTTTTCAGGCTGGTGCTTCAACCAAGGCCAATGAAAATAGTTTTCAGTATTATTACTTTTATTAAGTCTTTAATTCACTAAATTTATTTATTCTTTTTGCACGCTTGTATTGAATCGCCTGGCATAACGGAATCACTTCGTTTTATCAAAAAAAATCATTGCATTGAATAACTTCGTTAGAGCAGGGCGTCTCAAACTTTTTCTACCTCAGGCGCCCTTTTCTCCTATTTAATGCTTATCCGCGAGCTCCACCGGCTTTCCAGAACTGTTTAACAAAGAATATTTTCGATAACCTCACACCCTGACAAAGGTTGGAGGGGCACAGTTTGAGAACCCGTGCGTTATAGGAATAATCTTTGATGTTCTAAATTAAAGTTAAACGTTTGGATAGAAATTTTGTTTTGTGTAAAACACGTTTCAAACTGGTTCGTCATGTAGAGACTCTACAGTAGTTTCATTTGGTGTAGTATGAGTATACTTGCTTCCTTGGTGAACAATGAAACTATAGAGATGTGGTGGATATCTTATCTTAGAGAAACTAAGGACAAATTTGATACTGTGCATATATATCTATATATATAATTGATTTTCTGTCTGTGTGTATGCTCTCTATAAAAATCCACAATTTTAGATCGATCGTCGCCAAAGTTTGGATATATACCAAACAGGGCCCGGATTGAACGATAGGCTACTTTAAAAGTTCGTCAGAGAAGGGCAGATACCCGAAATGGACGAAAAATCGACGGGCAACAATGGTTTCTGGGCCTCAACAATCACTTTCGGAATGTTGACTTTGGTTACCGTGGTTCTCTAGTAATGCGTTTTACACGTGCATATGCCTTTACAATGGTTTGTCACTTCTTTAATCCTGCCAGTATTATATATTTATTCCTATGTAATGGTTTGTCACTTTTCCAATCCTCCCAATAAATGAAGGAAATACGGACAGCGCCGGGTATTATAGCTAGTATTATGCATGATAAAACTGCAGTGAAATCTCGATATAACGATATTCTGCGATAGAGGTATTATCGTTAATCGAGAGACTTTGACATTGAACACTGGCTATCAGGGCCGCAACTAAATGCTTCATCAGCTGAGGTAAGCACATATTTTGACACCCCCCCCCCCTGTAATTTTGAAGAAGAGGCTATCCTCACCCTTCTGGTCCTGGGCAAGATACCTGCTTGTCTCCCCGCCCCAGTTGCGGCCCTGCCGACCATGGATCACGATCACCATTGGCGTATGCAAAGAGGGTTTAGGGTTCTTACCCCCATAGCATGTGGCACTAGCATGTGGGGGCCATGACCGAATCCCTGCGCATTTTCGCCAATTCTTGTGCGTGGTTCGCGGAGATACCGCTAATGCACTGTTGTACGTCAAATACCCTTAATTTAGGAAAAATAGATATGAAAATTTTGATCACGAGACGCGTTTTTTCCGAAACACGGAAAAAGATACGGGGGGGGGGCGGGAGAAACTTCTTTTTTTTTTCACTTACCACAATCGCGTTATCTCGTTTTTTCTCCTACTGGTTATAGGTTATATACTGAAAATAACAGTAATTTCGCGGCTGCCAACCGGCATTCAAAGACTGCATACATCGAAAAGGGGATTGGTTTACTCGTTTAAATTACCGAAATTTCTCGGAGGTCTTTGGGAAAAAATAGGATCTGTAAAAACTCCAGCAAATATATTCATAGTTTTGTCATCTAGCCACTATGAGGTCGTGTGGTTATCGTCGGCGGTTGCCGATCGTAACAATTTCACATCGCGAAAAACCGGATTTGGTGAACAGGGCCGGCTCGAGGGAAAAAATTTTCTACCCATGCAGAACCTTTTTTTTTGGCGCTACTGACCACGTTTTTTTAGTCGACAAACCTTTTTCCACCCTTTCAACTCCATTGGGCAACCCTCCTTGAGCGGCGCCCAATATGGCCGCACGGTCCGCCACTGCATTGGTGGGGGAGGGGCATGCTCTTAACAATAGTCAGAGGAAGGAGTTTGTATTAGGAGCATGCTCATTTTACATAACTTCTGCGAGATACCTTTTTTATATTAATGCCGTACCTTTCCAGAACATGAAACGTTTGCACCCTTTCTTGTTTTTTTGCACTTCTTCTCGTGCATTGCTGGGATGGTATATTACTTCACTTATTGCTGGGATGTTGCTTAACATTGTATCACCAACAGAACTATTGATTATGTGTGATGAATGGATTGCACTACTATGCAAATAATTACAAGAAGTGAAATCAGTTCAGAGAATAGAGAGATAGATATTGGGCAGACATATTCAAACTTTGTAACTTTAAAAGCAGCCCAAAGTTCAAAATTTTGCCAGTTTTGGTGAAGGCTTTTTTATCTTTAGCACATGGTAATGCAGACAGTGAAAGAGAGTTCATTGTTAACAAATAAAGAAAGTCTGTTTGAACATTGAAAAATCTGTCCATCCAATGCTTTGATGGAATAAGACATACAAAATCTTATGTTCAAGGGCATAAAAAATTGGAAAAAAATTGTCATTGAGATGCTGAACTTCTGAAAGCGACTCGTGTTTCGTAATCTATTAACATGCTATTTTAGGTTGAGAAATTGTTTAAGTAAATAAGGTATTTATATTTTTCTCGTTTTCTGCATTTTGCTTTTAAATTTAATAATTCCTTTAAATTCTGTGAGAAGCCAATTTTTCACGGAAACTCTTATTATATTCTGCATGCACTTTTTTTGCTATATCAGGATGAATAAGATTTTGGTGTTCAAGCTGCAGAAATTCTTGCTGTCTAGGTTTTCAGTATGCATGTTGCTTAATTTGAAAAGAGTCTAATAATTTTTATTCATCATTTCACTAATGTATGTTTTATTAGTGACAGATAAGATAATTCAGAAAAAATTTTAATGAATTTTAATTTGTGAAGGAAATTTATTTAGAATTATTTGTTTCAACCATTTTTAGCAAAACTATGGGCATTTCACAAAAAAATTACTCCTTATATCGCAGATATAGTTCGTGTTTAGTTCTGCTCCATTTTCAAAATTTCTGCTCCGAAAATGAAATTTGCTGCTCCAAAATGGATGAGGGGCACTTGCACTCCTGATATTGGTATATAAAGAAAATACCCATATATATATATGATATTTTAATTAAATTCTTTCATCTTAAAATGCTAATTTTTAAGGTTAGTACCACAAGATTTTTCGGAAGATATTCCCTGTATCATTCCTCCCTATGGTCTCCCGCAGCGGAGCCTCAGACTAAACTTTTCATGTGCCCTTCTATGGTTAATTTGCAATGTGCAAAACAAAAAATTATAAGAGAATTGTCCCGGGCCCCCGGACTGAAACCCTGTTAGCGAGCTGCTCAGGTTAAGTTTTTTTTACATAAACAAATTTAGATATCAGTGGTTCTAAAAAGTGCACGTTGCGGTTCCTAGTGGGTTCACTGTGACTTATCAACATTGATGCGTGCCTGTTTCGTGCTCTAAATTGATTTCTTTCATCACTTCTGTTCTAAAAGGCGGAGGAGAAACGATGGCTAGGACCAGGGCCCCCACAAAAGTGAGGCTGACAGGGCTCCAGCCCTGGACGATTCTCGTCATTTTTTGTTTATCCCGCTATAAATTCATTATGAAGGGGCCCGTGAATATCAGGTTGCGAGGGGGGGGGGTTACATTTTTCCCTGCAAGATAACACTATAATAATGGCTCGGGGGGGGGGGGGTTAGAACCCCAAACCTACCCCCCCCCCTTGCGTACGCCAATGTCTGCCGGTATGTCATAAACAAGGAGACAAATTTTCCTTAAAAAATCTTTGCAGGCATTCATTTTTTCGAGTGAAACGTGTGTCTGCATCACCCCATCAATACAGAATTTCATTTATTTTAAAATAAATTACCCTGAGGTAAAAGAAGGACGCCTGCATGCAGGGCCGCCACTAGATACTTTGTCACCCAGGGCATGCCGGAATTTTGGCACCCCTTGCATGAAGAGTAAGCAGTTAAAGAATGAATTCGGCGCCCCTCCTGGTTCAGCATTCAGGGCACCAGACCAGCCTGCTTCCCCCTAGTTGCGCCCCTCCCTGCGTGGACAGAATCATAAAAATAAAGCGGGTGTGGGCTCCAAAAATATCCATTGTAGGTGCCTGAAGCAGTAGTAAAGCCATTGGATAAGTAAAGCAACAGACAGAACAAGAGGTATAGGATGAAGAAAAAAAGATTTTTAATTTTTTTGTTAGGTTTTTGTTTACTGCAAAACACTGTGGGTGCTCAAGCAGCAGCACCCCCTCCCCCACCCGGTTCTGACGCCACACCAAAACATATGCATCTGGATACCCTCCATCCCTTAGGCAAAACAGGGAAAACGGACACAAGCAGAAATGTGAGAAAGCGGGGGGGGGGGGGGGGGGTAAAATGTTTACAGTAAAATGTTTGCTGTATCGGCGCCTAAAGGCTCTATCAATTGTGATGGCAGCGGGGGCTCCAGCAAGATTCAAGACTCATGTTCGATATTTACGGGAAAAAAAATGAGAAATCGATATAGGAGGTTTTTGTTCCTGAATCGATTCCCCGTTCTGCAAGAGCACCCACAGCTCCGACACCACTGTTATAAGGTGATGAGTGACCGCTTTTAGGTATTAAATATATGTTAAATAATTATCCCTGATCAATAAAAGCCATCAACAAGTGACGAAAGAAGGTGAGTAATGATACTTTTCTATGATTTCCTTCAAATCTGAACTTTATTCGCTAACAAAATGATCATTATCAAATAATGATAGAATTGTTTGTGTATTTGTGTCATTAATATCAATACTCATGTATTGATATTATTGATACTGTACTCATGTATTGATATTATTGATACTGTACTCATGTATTGATATTATTGATACTGTACTCATGTATTGATATTATTGATACTGTACTCATGTATTGATATTATTGATACTGTACTCATGTATTGATATTAATGACACAAATTTGTCTTTATAGTACCTGAAGCCCACCGTAGTGGGCTTTCTCAATGCAGAATTTTTTTCTTGAGTGGGGGCCCTTGGAAGTATTATGTAAAATAAAATGTACGTTTTTGTGAGGGCTCCATTCTCTCAGCCCTTGGAAAGTGCTCCGGTTGCTCCAGCTTATTTACGGTCCTGACCTGAAGGTTAAAGTGGTGGGGCATAGTGCCACTCTTTTGAAGTTTTTTCCTCTCTGAAAATAATGTATCATGGGTCTGAAAAGAAGTCATGAATATCTCTCTTTAATTGCAGGAATAGTCACTTGTATACAGCTTCAAATTTTCTCAACATGAATCTTAATTTCTTGTTAGAAAAAAAATTTCCCTAACCAGGACCATCTTAAGAGCATGATGGGGGCCCCCCCGAGATGAGAAATTTTTCTGTGGCCCTACGTGGGAATTTGTAGAAAATTTCAACCAGATCTCATTTTTGTGGGGCCCTATTTTTTCTCTTCAGGAGCCTCGTACATTAACTCACAGAATGTACTAGGCAAAAGTGATCATTACAGTAGTGCATTTTAATTCCTAAACAATACAATATTCACCTGTACACACTCTAAAATATAGATTTGTGCATGAAATGTTTCGTGTCTAATATGAAAATATTTATATTAATGCCAAGCAAAATATATTACCTTTTTTTAGCTTTTACCTCTTGGCAGGAATATATTTATTACATGATATTTTGCTGCTGAGTAAAAACATGGCGTTTTCCTTCTATATTCACTCGATCTCGCTTATAACATTCCCTCGTATAATATTTTTCTGCTTAGTACTCGAACTAATTTTTATTAAGATTTCCTGTTTAAAGCATTTTCCCCGCTTACATTTTTCATGGTAATTTTTTGAAGAAAAAAAAAAGCAAAAACTCTATAAGCAGAATCCACAGTATTTGCACAAGCGAAAACACATGTACAACAAAAAATATTTTCTGTGGTGCATTCTCATTATCCAAAATCATATAATTATCAGCTCATTTCATTCTATTTATGCATCAATATTTTGCATATAAATTGGTTTATTATTTACTGTTTAAATTTATTTAAATTTACAGTTTTATTATTACAGTTAACCTCACTACGTGATATGATACTTGATATAACAATAAATCCCTCTACATCAATATTTTGAAAGTCTTGTTTGGAAATTCCTATAGTATAATGTTAAACTGCTGCCACTCGATTAGAGATGAGAATATTAATATGAGAAATAACTTGAGAATAATTATTATTTTTGATAAGAATATTCCCCAGTAATTTATAAAAGTAGTTTTTCCAAAGAATGTTCTCTAGGATATTATGTATAATTATATTATAAATAACTGGAGAATATTCTCATTAAGAATAATAAGAATATTCTCAAGTTATTTACAATAGTAGTCCTTCCAGAGAATATTCTCCTTCATGACAATATTCTCAAGAATTTTACATCTCTACTCTTAATACAACAGCAATCCCTCTACAAGGATATTTTTTCTTGATTTGCAGAATATCATTTTATCAAGATTTTAGTGTGTGATCATACTTTTCGTGCTCAAAACACCAATTCAAAAATTCATGAGATTGCTTTTTGGAACCTTATTTATGTGCAGTTCATGCCAGCATTGGGCAATGATTGAGTGAAATTTATAATATTCAAGTAATCTATCATTACATAACTCGTACCCCGTGATTTGCTGATTACATGTGCTTTATTCGTCTTATGCAGTATGATTCCACTGTATTTGAAATCACAACACATGAGTATAATTTGCTTCATTCTTTAGGGAAATTTTTTTTTCATGAAACCTATGTTTAATTTTTTAGATGAAACAAGTATTTGGGAGCAAAAGTAGGGTGAAAACACATATCTATGATAAAATGTGGCCACTGAAGACGAGCTGACTCCATCACGGAAGAAAATCTCAATATTTAGTTACTATATGTGTGTTTGTATTATACGTACTATTATTTTTTTTAGCAATCTCAAATACTTCCATATAAATATGAATAAATTATTTTTGGTAATTGATTTGTCGTTATTTCTTAAGTGAGGAAAATGTTAGCCTTTTTTTTACGTAGTTTGAATTTCTGCCTTAATTATGTTCAAGTTACAGTGTAAATTTTGGAAGTAACGAATTACTAGATTATTGTGATTATCATGTAAATACAGTATATATATATATATATATTTTAAAAAAATCCAGATTTAACTACCAATCCTGCTAGTAAAAAGAGGGATGGAAAATGATTTTGTTGATGAATAATGTCGTTGAATCTATCAATATATATCAAGTTTTTTTTAATTTTTAGTCTTGGCTATTAGTTTACCCTTTAGTTAAACATGATTCAAAGGCAATGCATTTTACACATAAAAAATTGTCCATACACTGAAGCTTGTATTGACTGTCAGATTTGAAACTTTGTTTACAGATTTTTTATTTTTAAGAATCTTTCAGCTTCAAGGAAGTCCTTTCAACTTATATCTAATAATATAATGAACTGTTTTCAACTTTTTATGTAAGCTAATCAAAAAATCTAGTACACATGTTGGAACAGTTTTTTGTGGAATAGAAAACTGTTGGGTTTAGCATTTTATACATTGGGAGGGGGCACATCTTGTGTGTAGGAAGGATTGCATAAAAAATAGTATCTTAAGAAGTGCATGCAACTAGCATACAAGTTTCAACAAATATAATTACAAAAAATTCAGTCTCAGTTCAGTAATTTAATATTCAATGTCCATCACAAGAATTACTATTAGCATTAAAAATTTTTTTTGGAAATCAAATTTACTGAATTTTGTACTTTTCAATTTTAATGTGTTTATCTTATTAGTGTTTACGAAATTGTGATTTCAGGTACAAAACAATCGTAATTTAAAAAATAGGAACAGCTTTGGTATAAGGGACACGCCAAATTGGCGACTTTTTTTCTGGCAATAAGTTGCCATCGTTGGTTCGTACGTGCATCTATAGCCTGCGGTAGACCCAAATCATTTTCTTTTTAATTATAAAAAAATCCATGTTTATAATTTTTTTGAAGGAAAACTCATTTGTTCTTGATGTATTATATCCTCGTAACAGAAATTTTATGTTAAGTTTACGTAACAGAATGCACTTCTTTCAAATGTTCTCTGTAATCACAAAATGTTCTAAACTTTGCAGAACAGTTCTCTTCAAAGCAAGAAATGGAACCTTCACATAAAATTTTTTGTGGACATTTCTCACGTGTTTCCTCAATAGGGGGGGGGGATTTACTTTCGAAATCCTTTTTACAGACGCCACAAATTTCTCTCGCCAACATGACATACAAGTCCTTTATATATTCTAGAAACCTTCATACAAGTCGCCAAGCACGACAAGTCACCGCTAAGCACAGCTGCATTAGCATTGCCGCTAAGCGAGGAAGGGAGGGGTAGAACTCCTTAATACACAGTATATATGAAGGTGTCTTAGGGCACGACCTCCTTTATAACCTAGGTGGTCGTGCTTAGAATTGGGGGAATCTCCACTTTTGGTGACGTCATAAATGCTGCTTTTTGATTGGTTGCTGGTTTTGGGTCTACCGCAGGTGTCTTAGCCTTCATATACGAGCGGAACCATCAGGCATTCTGGTCCTCGCCGAAGTCCAACAGGGTTGCTGCACGAAATCGTTGCTTCGGAAATGACCGCCAAACAGAGGGGAAAAACAATCGTGTTGGTAAATCTAGCATAGCAACCTAACAAACAGAATTCCCCGCGCGCTTAAAATGGGTGGCAAATACATATGGAAAATTCAATTTGTGGGAGAAATGAGGAATTTCTAGGGACAGATTTTTACTACGGGAAATAAACCACATTTCACGAAATTATTGGTAAACAATAGGTTGAATTCGTATGATTGCGATCAAGTAATTAATCTTAAACACAAAAGTATATAGCAAAAAAAAAATCAACTTTTTTTCAGGTTTTTAGTGAAAATAAAATATTCCTATATATCCCCTACCCCGATCCTTAATTTTAGGATAAAAGTCGACATACAAAAATATGTGTAGTCAATTTAGATTACATGAAGAAAATTTCTTCTGGATATTAAATGATTGTGTGATGTTAAGGATTTTATAAACTACTGCCTCTAGATATTGGAAATTTAGTAAAAAAATTCTTAAATACTTTAGGAGCATTTATTTTATCAGAATTTTCTTCAGTATATTACAAATTCTGAATAGCACACACAGGTTCAATAATGTAATTGGACTAGCTCAATGAGTGAATGAATTTATTTATTAAAAGAATATTCAAACATAATGTACATAACTGATGAAAGCAAGATTTTGCAAATATCATATTCACATATTTTTCTACACTAAGTAATTAATTACTACGCTGCTTTAAAGTACCAGTAAACTTTGAATTACAAAAAAAAAAATATGCTTAAATAATAGAAATATAGTTCTTTTCTTGAAACTGTGTGACCCAACAGCAATTAATCTGGAGAAGAAAAAAATATATATATTCAAAAGTAAATGGTAAATACCCATATTTCGTTATCTGTGACCCCAGGGGCGAGCCAGAATTTTGGTATCCTCTTGCATGTAGAAACAGTTAAAGGATGCATTCTGCACCCCGCCTGGGGCACCAGACCCACATGCCCCCCCCCCCCCCCCAGTTGCAGCCCTGGGCCAATAATAAACCAATCTTAAAATTCTAATAAATGTATAAAAGCATCACAACATTAGGATAAATAATCACCAATAAAATACATGCATTGATTCCTTTTAATAAATATATTTGTATGTAGCTAGCATCCTACAAACCAAGCTTTCTCTCCTTATCTAAAAAATAAAATAAGCAATGACGAGCAAAAATGAAACACAAACTTTTCTTAAAAATATAAAGACACTGAGGCTCTATAACATTATTAGTGTAAGTGCATAATGTTATTTTTTCTGACACCACACAGTAATTCATTGTGTACAATAGATAGATGTCGATATGTATAGTAAACTATTTCCAGAATTTTACCATTACTCATCCAAAAATTTAAAAGAATATATAAATTACAGGTGACAAAAAGATGAAAAAGACAAATATTTAAGATACCAAAAAAGGTACGAGAAAGACATATTTATGTAAAGATGTTCAGATAAATTTCACTTAGTTTTAGAATCTTTCAAATTTCTCGTATTCAGAGGAATGGATGTGTGAAATGATGTTGATAGAGTGATAAATAGTTACACCTGCGCACTAATCTAGGTTGTGCGATGGTAAAGGAAAACATATCAACAATGGGAATATATTGAGCATACAAGAAAGATTGAATTTGTGCACATGCAACAGTTCATATTTTCAGTGAACATCATTAGTGTGATTACAATTTGGACAATGAATATAAAAACCATTTTCATGAAACGGGGAAAATTTCATGAAAGTGAAGTATTTACATGAAGTATTATTATGTGTGATCAGTTGTGAAAATTCACATGTTCTGATGTTGTGGTAATGGACATCAGAAATAAGTGTCCACCAATGAATGAGAGAAACCTGATTTTCACATTTTTCCTGCCATCATAATAATGTGTTATGTGCTTGTACGTCTGTATAACGAGATTTGTTGCTGACAGTTGTCGAAAACTCTTTCATGCTTTCTAAATCTTTTGCACACATTGGACACCTTAATGCTTATTTCCTGAAATAATTGTATCTATATTTTTTGTACTACACTTACCATGATATACCAAAATGTCACTTTTTAACCACAAAGTCAAAAATTAACAAATCAACGATTACAATGCCAGTTATCTTTCTTTTTTTTGTCAGCTTTCTTATATCAGTTTCTAATTCCCATCAAATTTTACTCACAGAACATATTAAATGTAAAATACAGACTGCAAAATAAATTAAGTGAATTTTTGCTTCATTATTTCTCAAATCTGTGGCTTTTTTTAACTTGCTGTGTGTTGAGCATTTGAAACTCTTCGCTAAGCACTAGGCTAATATGATAAATTAAAGAAAGAAAACATGCTGACAATTAGGCCCGTCATTTGGGGGGGAGGGCACTACCCCCCTGGCTTTTGAAAATACACTACAAATGGTATATATATATATACATGCGTACCTTCAGTACATGCTCTTTGTCCCCCCCCCCCTCGGAAAAAGTTGAAATGACAGTCCTGCTGGCAATATTAAAAACTAATAATATTTCTGAATATTGAGGTTATTTTCGTGTATCTATGGTTTTGAGGAAAAAATAATTTCATCAAAATTCATAATTCACAATCTTTGAATGCCTTTTTTCGCGAAATGTCAATTTTTACAATTGCGCACGCAATTACACAAAAATGGTTAGACCAATTATTATGTAATTTTCTACACTTACTAAACTAACTTAGGGCTATAGAAGGAACTAGAATCTTTGAGATTCACAGGAAATTAAAAATTTTCAATATTCAAAAAAAATTTGATAATTTAAAAAAAAAAAAAAAAGACACTTTGCTTCATAATTTCTTAGAACTCCTAATTCATTGAAATTCCACATTCATATCCTTTGGAAGGAAGCACAAGCCATAGATCTAAGTAAAAATTACTCATTTAATCATGCGTGCAAAACAACAATGTTTTTGCAGAGGCAAAATTTAACGTGCAAGTTTTTTGCTTCAAAACTCAGTGTGTATGAAAAATTTAAAAGCATTTTCCATGCAAGATAATGATACAAGCTAAACATATGATGCACATTTTAAAACATTATCACTAAACTAATTCTAAATAATTTAGCAGAGTAATCACTGCATGAAATCCTGTGTCCCCTTGAGGATATGAACCACACTAAACGAAACAGTTAATTGTTCATTTTCTGGCTTTATAATAAAGAGAATAGAGAAAATAAGGTTATTCGAACACATTACATACCAAATCATTGCTCAGGACTTTTTCCTCTGGGAAAGAGCGTAAATCATCCCAAGATGGTCTCTCTAAGCTGTCAGTGGTCATGTCTTTCTATCTGTTCAGAAATTTTGGGAAGGCCTATATTCTTTTTCTGTTGAGGAGTGAGAGGTTTTGGAGGATTGGGAACCTGGAACTATGGGACACAACAGTTTTGCTTCAACTTCTTCCAGCCATTCTTGCCTTTCGTGAGCTGAAATAGGCTTTCTTTAAAATGTACCTGATTTAAAAAAATGAATAAAAAAAATGACTTTTTTTTTTTATCTTGATTTAAAACAATGTCAAACAAAAAAAGTTCATACGCTTAACATGTACAAATAAATATACAGTAGACTATATAGTAAATTCTATGACATATATTTCTAATTGCTTCCTATTGTACAGCTCTTTGTCAACTGAAATACAGCCAAACCTCCTTTTAAGAGACGCCTCTTTTAAATGCAAAAAATATCTCTACAGCAGTTCTTTGGAATAAGGATTTCAGTAATTTATCTCTGAACAATGGACACTTATACAAGTTTTAATAGTTATTTTCAAATGATTATTTTAAGTAAAAGTGATAAGAAATTGTCTGAAGCTGTTTCAGAATAAAGCATTTCAATTGAACACTAACAACGTAAATACATTAAATACACATTAAACAGTATATATTTACCTGTAATCTAACAAGTGATATAAGCACCTTTGCACCATCACCACCACAAAAAAAAGACAGCATAAACTTTGACCCTTCCCAAATTATGGCATTGTCTCGAAGTGAAGATTAAGAGTAGAATGAATAAAATAAGCTTTGAAACATTTTGTACATCTATAAAAAAAAAAGAAGTTAAAAATAAAGTTGTGGTGAAAACCCCTATCTAACACATTGGGGGGGGGGGGTCCTTTTAATTCATTTTCCTGGACTAATGCTTGGGAGATTATGACTGATAACAATGACCTGAATTTCATATTGAGGCTCCACTGTACTTAATTTGGCTATATATATATAGAGCCCCTTGAAATATCTTTGATAAATGGTCCTTTAAATTTGCTCAGTACTGCAACACTAACAATTACTAACAAACACATAATTTTGTTGCTTATTGTAAAAAAAAAATACGGACAGAAATGAAAATAAACTGAAAAAGTTTTTTACTATTACATTTATTTTTAATTCCACGGAATACTCTCAATGTACAAGCGATAAGTCGCCTAATCGGAAACGCTCACTTGAGTGATCAAGCAAGATTGCGGGGCTGACGTCCAATTAATTCGATTTCGACTTGTTTTATTAATTAAAAATCTTAAAATTTATAAACTGTTTACGATTCAAACATGTCATTTGTTTTACACGCATAATAAAATAACTTCTCTGAAACAGCGATAGGTCGCCAAACTAGGAATCAAAATCATAAGCAATCAGAAATGTTTCAGGATTAACTTACAATAAATTCAGGATTCAACTAGTTCTGTTCGTTTAAAATCCTCTACTTACGCATCATTTCTCCAAAATTTCACGGAATGGAAAAACCAGAAAATTATTGCGCATATTAAAATCACCGTAGCTCTTATGCTACACACAATACAAAATTATGACGCCAAATATCGTCTGCTATTTTCCACTGAATTTTTTACTTTTATTAATATCATTTAGTTCTAAAATTTAACATTATTTTCAAATATGATTGTAAAAAAAATTTTAATTCACAGTTCGATCTTGCATTTGTCCTTATAAAACTCTAGAAATCCCTTTTTTTATCCGAATTTTAACATTCTGGAGCCGAAAATCACGGAATTTTTGCAGTAATTTCGAAAAAAATTGACAAAAATGATTCAAAAACGCTAATAATAATAAAAAGGAAGACGTCCTAAAGGATCCTACGGTAAGATTAGAACTCCTTAATACACGTATATGAAGGCGTCTCAGTAGGGTGACCATACGTCCCGTATTTCCCGGGACAGTCCCAGTATTTTCTGTATATTTGGCCGTCCCGACTTTTTGGCAAAAATGTCCCGGTTTTTCCCGTATTTTACGCGAAGCCTACTTGAATTTTTATTCTTTATTGAAGTCAAAGATTGAAATTATTTTTCAACTAATAAACTATATTATGATAATTACAACCATAAATGAGACCTCCCACATTTGCCTTGGTGAACGCTTTTCTCGTGAAATTCATTTTAATCCACTGCAATTTGCAGTTACGCATCATTTGCAGCCATTGTGATTTTTCCTTAATATTAACAATATTGGGCAACTTTGCTCGGTTTGGCGATGTCCCGTATTTGGAATCTCAATATCCCGTATTTCTCTCGAGGAAATATGGTCAGCCTACGTCTTAGGTAAGATAACATTTTTGAGCAGCGCGCTACCAAGGCCAAAATGGCGCATGCGCCATCCTGTGTGTTAAGGAGTCCTACCGCATGCTGCGGACGCACGTGGTTCGTTGTTGTGCTGCTGGGTTGTCGTTGTTCCAGAATGTTCGAAGAATTCTGCCAGGCGATAGCGCTGGTTATTGTTTTTCCGTGTCCTTAGCGTCCTAGCGCGTCTTTCAAACGGGTCTTACTGCCATTTTCAAACTGGTTTTCTCTTTTTCCATTCTATTCTCTCTTTTTTTTCTTCCAAATGACGTCACTTTATAGCCACGGCGTTTCGAAAAACCGTTGGGATAATTCATTTTCTTTTCCTTCCGTGCATATGATGTAGTGTGTGTGTCGGATTAATTATTTTGGATATCTTTTCCCTCAGGTTGTACCAATGCTGCATTTTTAGAGTTACTTACAAGCGGCTTTGGGTTGTACCTTTAATATTTTCCAATATTTATTTATTTTCTACATGCCCCTGCATCCTTTTTATTTTATTTAAAAGAATCTGGATACTCGGAAAGTGAGTCAGGGTTTTAATTTATAATTATTTATTGGTTATAATTATGCTTGTTGGTTTTAGCATTTTTATGCTCGCTCAATCCAGCGCTTATTTATGTTTCCATTCCTCTTGTGTTTTTTCGGTGCTCGTAATGTGTCTAACGGCCTTGGTGACTTTTGATGGGGTCGTCGGACATATTTGGCGCCGAAAAAAAGTCTCCGAAAATCGCCAACCTGTGCCTTATACCTAGGCTGACCATATTTCCTCGAGAGAAATACGGGACATCGGGATTCCAAATACGGAAAAATACGGGACAACGCCAAAATCAAACAAAGTTGCCAAATATTGCGAAAATTACGGGAAATTACAATGTGCTGGAAATGATGCATTACTGCAAATTGCAGTGGATCAAAATGTATTCCACGAAAAAAAAAACTTTCACCAAGGCAAATGTGGGAGATTAATATTCTCATATATAGTTGTAATTATCATAAAATAATTTATGAGTTGAAAAATAATGTCAATCTTTGACTTAAATAAAGAATAAAAATTCAAGTAGGCTTCGGGTAAAATACGGGAAAAACCGGGACACTTTTGCCAAAAAGTCGGGAAGGCCAAAAAAACAAGAAATACTGGGACTGTCCCAGAAAATACGGGACGTATGGTCACTTGAACAATACGGAGACAAATTCTCATTTTCAAGCTTAAATAAAAATTTTAAATCAATGTTATTGCATGGATTCCCACCCCAAAAGTTGGTCTAGCTCATTTTATATTTTATTATAAATTTCGAAAACCAAAGATTATTAAAATTATATCATATTTATATTATATTCATTATTTAAAATTATTGATGTGGCGGAAAACCCTGCTGACTTGACTTGACTTGTTTTACATCCTTTTGTACCAACCTAGGGTTGGGACGGGTAAAAAAAAAAGAAATATACAAGGTAATATACAGGAAAACCCTGATTATGCATAGGCTGACCATATTTCTTCGAGAGAAATACGGGACATCGGGATTCCAAATACGGGAAAATACGGGACATCTCCCATTATCGCCAAATACGATGCCAAAACCAAACAAAGTTGCCAAATATTGTTGAAATTACGGAAAAGTCACAATGGCGGGAAATGATGCATTACTGCAAATTGCAGTGGATTAAAATGTATTCCATGAAAAAAAAACGTTTACCAAGGCAAATGTGGGAGATTAATATCCCATATATAGTTGTAACTATCATAAAATAATTTATGAGTTGAAGAATAATTTCAATCTTCGACTTCAATAAAGAATAAAAATTCAAGTAGGCGTTGTGTGAAATACGGGAAAAACCGGGACACTTTTGCCAAAAAGTCGGGACGGCCAAAAAAAGAGAAAATACCGGGACTGTCCCGGGAAATACGGGACGTATGGTCACCCTACTTATGCATAAATCATAGAATAATATTCTAGTCAAGTCAAGTCAAGTGTCTTTCAAATGTTTTTGGTGCTGTATAAAGCTGAGGTGTGTTGACTTAATGTTAATTTTGTTGAATAATACCGCCGTTATTCATGGGTGTGCGTTTGTTTCTGAACTTTCTCTCCTTCATGCTAGTGTGCGTTTCAAGTGCTGAAATCAATGTGTTTGAGCTGCCTCATAGTGTGAGCGATGATAGATGTTCTGATCCTCGCGGAAGCATGACAACAGTAAAGACGCGTTTTGGCGTAATTTCGGGAAGAGCTGTCTCACTTTGCGACGTTCCAGGGTTACCGCTCTCTGAAAGACCAGGAGAAGGAACTGCATCTGTACGTGAAACAGTTAGGGTTTTCCTGGGCATTCCTTACGCTGAACCGCCAATTGATGATCTTCGATTCCAGGTAGGTGAATCAGTTGGCCTCATAAACAGCATTTTTTAGAAGTTATTTTGTAATTTTTCCTTATGCCCTTGATACATTGTATGGTGTATACCTTACCTATAGTAAAATCCGCAGATTCCTTGTTGACTTTTTTTTCAGCGCCAAATACGTCTAACTACTTGACGATAACCTCATGTAGAACCCCTATTATATTTTAGGGGTTTATAGTTTTTCATAAAGTAATGTACACGGCTGATTTAGACTTCTACGAAGGTACATATATTCTGACCTTCAAAAATATATTGTTAAACAACAATAAATCAACACCCCGATCGCAACACCATGGCTAAAGTTCATTTCAAGCAGGAATTGTAAGAAAATTCAAATAGACCAATCAGATAGGTCCATTTCACAAGCAGCCAATCAGGATGGTAGAGCAGACCTACACACAAGCCCTCAGCTTTGTTTTTGTTCATGATGTTTCACATGAGCAATAAAAGTTGCCTAAATATAATTTTTTTCCTTGAGAAATATCATATTGGTTCATTATTAGCCAAAATGTTTTATTTTTACCACATTCTATATCCTTGGGGTACATTCTGATGGTATATCAGAAAATTCACAACTGTGTTCTTAGCTAGATAAAATGCATAAAAAATTAGTTTTCACTATAGTTCGAGTGTTTTTACAGACAGGAAACACGTTCTTTCTTTCTCTAAACTTTTCTGCAATTATATTTCTCTTTACTCCTGATTTAATACTTTTCCTTATAGCAGTGCTCTGTGCCGGTAGCACAGCCCAAGAAACATCCCTGTGTATATGCTGCTACAATATATCTCTCATCGTCTATTTACTACTCTTCGGCTCTAGTACTTAATAAATTAATTTTTTTATTTCCCGTGATAAGGTACTTTAGTAATAATTTCTAAGAATTCATTATTGGATTCTTATATAAACAAGTCATGGTTTTTTCTTTATAATTATTTTTGCTACAAGCCTTATCTATGAAAATATTCTATTACGTAAATCTTTGAATTTATGCAAAATGCTTTCAATGCATGCTTACTTGCATGTAATTATGATAGGGTCAGGTGACCAATTAATTTCTCCCTTTTCCCTTTTTCTCCTTATTAAAAGTTTGAAGCTAATAAAATGCATTTTCCTGATTAAAATTTTTTATGAATACATTTAAACTGACTTCATTTTTTTAAATCACCAACCAAAAAATTATGAGAATTTAAATAATTACTAATTAATTTTCAAAAATTGAAATAATTAGATTAAATATTGATGCGACGGCATATGCCCTTTACCAAATAAAATTGCATTTTTTCAGGAATATTCATGTCAATTTTCAAGTCATTTTGACAAGTTTCGTTCTTTTTTTACAGTGTTTTGAAATCAGAACCTTAGTTGTAATCACCCTGTATATCCTAAATCATTGCTAATTAATCTGCATTATTTATGTTTCATTAAATACATTATATTCACTTAATTTTTATTACTTTTTTCAAAATAGCTTCCTAATTAAGCATACTGAAAGTAACTGGAAAAAAACCTTTATATACTATATGATTAATAATAACATTGAAAGAATTTTCAAACACGCAGTAATCCATTGAGTTGAGCAAAAAATAATTAAATTGCAAAAGTTGGTTTTTGTTAAAATGTAAGAAATATTTATTGATTAATTAGTATGGGAATAGTGTTAATTACATTAATAACCATTTCATTTTAGTTAATTATTAGAAGTTTGAATGATTTTTCAGAAATTTCATTGTTTTTAATGTTAATACTATTTAAAACAAAAAAACCGGTTTTTTTACCAATCCTGGTTATTAGGCAAAGTTTATCATTTTTCCTACTTAAATAACCGCATATTATTTCCCGTAGACTTACTTTAAGACTGGCGTTTTTCTCATTTGGAAATGAAAAACAAATACATAAGAAAATTAAAAATAGAGAAATCTTGTTGCCGGTCTTTTACGTCTGAAACACGAGAAATCTTGTGAGCGGTTGTTTAAGTTTTCAGTCGTTTTGCAAAAGTGAAATCCAAAATTTGATCAAGCATAATATTGATAATAAAGCATAAATTTGATAAAGTAAACCTTTTAATGAACTCAGAAATGTTATCAGATTTAATATGGAATAAAAATATATTTCACAAATGACCATAACAGAGGGGACATTTTAAAAGGAGAAACTTTCGAGACATGGACAAAAGTTTTTCATAAGAAATTTTTTTTTTAATTTTGTTGTCAGTTCTATTCATTTATGGCACATGTATGAAACGTGATTCCAAGTTTAAAAAAAAAATTCCTGATTTGCACCAAGTTTAATGCTCTTTTGAATCTGGGACAGCCAGATTTTGAGGTTTTGCTACAAGCAATGATTTAAAAAAAAATTGAATCTGAAACAAATGAAGAACTAGAAAAAAATTAAAATTATCGCCAGTGTGCTCTGAAATAAAAAAAATTATGAAGTCTCGCAGAAACTGTTTCTATACTTTTTTGGGAATGACCCATACACACAAGTTTTTATCGTTTTTACTTTTTATAATTAGCCTCTATGCATTGATAATTAACATGCAGGATAATTTTTTTTTGTAGTAACTAATGCAACCAGGGCCCTAGGATAAGTTGACCAGAGATGCCATTGTACTCTAATTTACCTGGGACCCAGGTTATTTGAAAAATCTGGGTCCTTTTTGAGTGAAAGTGGGTCCCTCTCAAAAAGAAAAAAATTATGCCCCTCCATAATTCACTGGTATCTCTACGAGTTTTTTTCCAGCATGCCCCAGGTTTTTGATCACCTGTTTAAGAGAAGCCCATTACAAATATACCACAGCTGGCAAAATGCCCAACGAGGTGGCTGAGAAATTAAAAAAGAACCTAGAGATAATTTTTGACTAAACCCAGAGAGACTTTTCTGTCATGACAGTTGTATTATTTAAAAGCAATTTTATATTCCTGACAATATTTATTTACAGTGGGGACTATGCTTATAACGTTTCCATTTAGGATGTTTTCCCGCATAATACATCTTATTTTTGTGGTCCCAACTGTTACATCAACAATACTCATACAGATTTCCAGTTTAAATTGTGTTTTCCCATTGACCGTGTTGTTCTTTCACAGTATTTATATCAGGAAGGACCATTGCATCAATTTAAAGTTTTATTTTTATCATTTATTTTTTTATCATATTTTTGTTTTCAACAGCAATAGTATTCTCTTTTTTTTTTTTTTTTTGGTGATTTTTTTTCTTTGGCAAGCAAGACTTCCGCAAGCATGTCTTTGTTCCACTGTTGGCGACTTCTCATGCTTTTGGAAAATTTTTTTAGCCAAAGAGAAAGAACGCCACTTACATCAACAAAAAGGGTTTATACTATAGCTGCTTCATTCAATTAATTCTTAGACTCCAGATACAGTAGAACCTCGTGTACCCAAACATAAATTTTCTGAACAACTCTGTCAACCGAACATCTTTTCATCCTCTCATTTTCAGCTTTCTACAGTCAATGATGCTCACCAGTTGGTATTTTCATGGAACTTGAATCCTCTTATCTCCAACCGGATGACTTCCTTCTATTGTGCCCCAAAACAGCACTGTTCTGCGACGAGCCCTCGGCTGACTGGAAATGTTCTGCGGTAAAAATCCCCATACATGTAATAGTATTTTTTTGCACTTTTCCTTAAAATTCTTCCAAATTGTTCTGCAGTAGCAGTAATTGTTCTGTGACGTACGTCGCAGGCATTTTGGCACATTCTGCTTTGGGGCTATTGTGCAATAATCCACTTCCAAACAGTTGTACATGTGAGCTATAGATGTAAACAGGAGCAGATCCGGGTGAAGTTTATGTAGTTATAAACGATTGGCAAGCAAAAAAATGTGTGAATAGGAGCAGATGTAGCTATATTTTTTTTTTTTTTTGGTCTGACGAATTCATCTTAATCCTTCTTAATTCATCTTAATCCATTATATATATATATATCACTCAGAATTTAATAAATGTAATAAATCAAACAAATATACAGTTGATCCCGCTTATAACATTTCTCCCATTTAGAACTTTTTCCACTTACTAAACCTTTTTTATTTTTGTGGTCGTAACAATAAGTAATTCTCATTAAGATTTCCTAAGATTTAAAGTGTTTTCCTATTTACAACATTTTTTTATGACGGTTTTTTGAAAAACGTTATAAGCAGGATCCACTTTAATTAATAGTTGGAGAGACACATTTATATATTTATTAATAAATCAGTCTGTAAATTTCCTTCTGATTGATTTTTCATTTCAGTTGGGAACCACAGAAAACCAACTTCAGCGGACCGCCACTGTTGTGATGGTGGGATTTGAACCCGGGACCTCACGCCGCGAGTTTGTCACTATGACCACTCGACTACCACAGCGGCTGTAAAAGAAGCAGTTATAAAGGGTGAATTTGGTGCCCCCTCTAGTTCAGAACCTGGGACACTAGACCCGCCTCCCCCTCGCGGCCCTGCTTTTATCCTCCAAACTGGTAATGCATGCATGTGAAGTTTAATGTATACATATTTGTGTTGCAGGTCTGTGTGATCGCCATGGCAACCAGAAGTTTTTTTTCATCATCATGTTTGTAGCCCATCTTGATTGCACAAGGGTTCCAAACTTGTATTTTCACCAAAAGCAAAATTTGTGGGTTATAGGTCCCCCCCCCCAGATCAAAAATATATATGTAGAGAATCAAAATATTCGAATAAAATAATATCTTTTACACAATCTGTTAATTTAAAATTGTTTTCGAGTGTTAGTGACCCAAACTTTCTGTGAAGAATTAGATCCTCTTGTGCCTCCTCCAAAAGCCGATTCTGCGTACAGACTCGTGATTTTCAGGATACGAAATGGTGACTACCATAGCAGCTAGATCACAAAACTGCGGATATTCAAGGTCCAGGTTTTACAGATTCAGTTCTCCACGATCTCGGGGGAGTTTTACAATTTGAACAAATGTTCCGATCCTTTACGATTAAAAAAAAACGCTCATTTGCAATATTGTAGGACAAGGCCATACAGAGACTGTCTTTGAATGCTGGCAGATAGCCGCGAAAGTACCTATTTCTGGTACGTAATCAGAGGGAAGAAAATCCGCAGGGGAATAGAAACTCAGAAATTCGACAACTACACTGCCCCTCATTCAGGGAAGCTACTAGATATCCCTCATCTTAAGGCCCCTTTGTTCCAATAAAATAAAAGTGACAGTATAACACCGTTAATAATATAAAAAGACCACCAATAATATTCAGTACATAGGCCAGGGTTTAAGATACGGTCGTATTTTTCGCAAAATGCGAAAGAAAATCTTAGAATGCGAAAGAAGTGGTAGCCACTTTCACAAAAATGCATACAGGAGGTACGGAACGAGTAGACATTCAACCATCAATCATTACACTAGCATTTTGCTAAAGCTTTTCTCCCCATATTTGCTTTTTTGCGAAAGGAATTTTTTATCTAGCTTAAACCCTGACATAGGCTATGCAAAACCAATGAGTTGTGAGCGGTTTCAGTTGCAAGAGTGAGCTTCGGACCGCTCTATTTATCTGTCATCTTATACATCTATCTCATTGACTAGCAGAAGTAGAATATATCTGATCCACTGTCATACTCTGTTTTATCCCGGCGGTGACCTATCGGTTAGAAATTCTTTGAAATATGGACAGTGTCGTCTTTCGGTTCGTAAGTCTCGTAACGCTGTGCCAAAATTCAATAGTAAGAAGGATTTTTGCGCTATTTGAAATATGATAATATAAATGCCACTTTTTTTGTAAACTTTTTCTTGTAATAAATAAATGTTATGCGGTATGTATTTGTTTTATAGACACATGTTAAATTTTTTTAAAACTTTACTGTGACAAAATCATCAAAAAAGTTTTTTCTTCAAAATATGTATTCTTTAAAGTCAATCTGAAGGCAGAAGATGATAACCCATTCTTAAAAAAATTTATATGTGAGCTAAAGGCATCATTTGGCACCCTTTTCATGCTGTGCCAGATAGAAATTAAAAAAAAAAATTTTACATTGAACGGTGACCCACCCTACTGTACATACACTTAAATTCTATACCACTCACATTTCTTTAAAAGTTGTGCAATTCAGCCCTGTTGGTTTAATTTCCTTGTTTTCATACTTTAATATTGTGGTCTACAAACTTCAATATGTTGTATATTGAAGTTTGTATATACCCATCTTCTTGACGGGAAGGGAGACGGGGACAGAGAATATTCTGTCAAAGGACTTTAAGTTTATAGACAATATCGTGTAAAATATATATGTAGGTATATGGGGGGGGGGGACACAGACCAAAACTATTCAAGTGGTTAGGGCCTTCAGAACGCCGTACATGGATAACGTTGTTTAGTAAATGTGACTGTGAGGTATGAGGGAGACAAACCACCCCCCTCCCCCCGACCGGGAGGTGAAAGAGATGATGATGCAAGGAACTGAACGGTGATGGGAGAGAAAAGAAAAAGAGAGAGAAAGGGGACGAAAGAAAAGGGACAGTTGGTGTCGGGATCTGCCTGGGGCGGACGTAGGAAAAGTGAGGCTACTGGAAGTAGCGAGAAAAAGAGAAAGGCGATGGTCAATGAAACTGTGTGGTAGTTTTTTTTTTATAGATATGAGTGTTGTTTTGTTATGTGGTCTGAGTTATTAAAATCTCAAAGAAAAGTCCAGAGTGTTTGTGTGATAAAATCGAGTATTTTCTCTTATTGAAAAAAGGGTTTCGCAGACGAACAATAGCGAAACTTTACAGTGGTGGCAGCGGTGACACCTCCGAAGAGATTGTTTGGCATCAGACTTCGTGAACTTCAGGGTATCGAGTGGTGTGATCGTGGTTCGGCATTGAACCTTGTGGACTTCGCAGTATCCAGTGGTGCAAACGCTGGTCGAATAAGTCGGTGCGGCAGTGAGTTCCTGGATGCAACGAGGGAGCATAACTTCTGTGGAGGAACACCGGTCGAGTAAGTCTATGCTTCTGTTCTTTTCTCTCTCCTTAAGTTAGATATTGGAATTCAGACTGAAAGCCTTCTTAGACGATATAATAGTTTTAATATGTAATATATACAAAAATTTCTGCGAGATTTTTTTTATCCGCTTTTGAAAAGTGAAAATGAAGGGAAAAGCAGGTTCACAAGAACGAGCACTTATGAAATGAGATGCGATGTTTTTTTTTTGCGGTTGGTGAGTGTGAAGCTTGATCGCAATAATTGAGCTTGGTTATAATTTGATATGTACGGTGTTCTTGAATAATTTCAATCGTTTGTTTATCATTGTTTTGCCATCGAGATTTTGTTACCATTCCTTTCTTTTGTGTGCATGAATTTTTTTAGACATATATATATATATATATATATATACACAATAGCAAAATGTCCTACCTTTTGAAGTATCGAAAAGAAGAGCTTAGGGCACTGGCCATAGAGCTAGGAGAAGAGGTAACACCAGACTCAAAGGCATTAGAGTTGAATAGCATTATTTTGAACAGCAAAGCATATGAAGAAAAAACGGCTAGAGTGCTTTTGGACACAATAAGAAATGAAAGAGTAGAGAGGGAGGAAATCCAAAGGGGGGTTGAACAGAGGGAACGGCAGTTTAGGCTGGAAAGCGAGGAGCGGTTAGCAATGGAGAAGTTGCGCATCGACTCAGCTAATCGAAGCAATCAAAACGAGACGGGAAATAGGGGAACTAGAGCCCTAGATGAGGTTTTGAGGGTAGTGAAAATGCTGACAGTAAAGGTCCCCTCAGAGCCTGAAGGCTGGAGTTATTTTTTTACTAGCCTAGAAAAAGCGTTTCTTAGTGAGAAGGTGCCGGAGGAAGCAAAAGCAAAGATTTTGATTTGCATGCTAGGAGAAAGGGCAGCGAATATACTTACGTGTATGAACTGTGATCAATACGATGATTACGATGAACTAAAAACTATCGTACTAAGGGAATATCAACCCTCTCCCCAGACCTGCCTGGAAAATTTCAGGAAGACTAGGCGAAACAAGGAAGAGACGTTCGTTCAGTTCGCGACAAGACTCTCGTCACAATGGGAACATTACATTAGTTTGAGAGGGGCTCAGGATGTCGAAAGCATCAATGCATTAGTGGTGGCCGATAAAATGTTCCAAACGTTGGATCCAGAGACAGCATCCCACATTGCTATTCGACAAGGGGAAGGTTGGCTAAAACCTCGAGACCTCGGGAGAGAATGCGACACATTTGCTGCATCTAAAGGAAGACACTACGGGGGGTTAAACTGGAGGGATGAACATCGGGATATATCAAACGAACGGGGACTAGGGCAGCCGCATGGCAGTGAGAACAAATCATATGAGGGTAATAGAAAATGGATGCAATTAAGGGAGAATCGGAGGCAGCCTACATGTTTCGAATGTAACTCGAGGTTTCACTTTCGACGCAACTGCCCTGTGTTTGCGGAGCGCAACGTAGCTGAAGCTGGAGATAGTCGAAGAAGGGCTAATATAAATCGAGCACAAACATCAGAAACGGAAATAGAAGAACAAGAAAGACCCATTGTGGCAAGGGTTCGATCGTTCGGGCAGAAAACTGAGGGGAGTTCCATCCGGGAACATCTCTGCAAGTTGGAAAGGATTTCGGTTAGCGTGAATGGGAAGTTGGTTAAGGCTCTCGTGGATTCGGGCACCGAGATTACCGTGGTGAGACAGGATGTAGTTCCGAGAATTCCAACACATGGAAAATCAACCATCTTCTTGAGAGGAATTTTCGGCCCCCCTGTGAAATGCCCACTTTTAAGCATCCCATTAGGAATGGCGATCGGGGACCAACCCAACGTGACGCATCAGGAGGTCCTGTGTGCGGTAGCGGAAAATCTAGTAGAGGAGGTCTTGTTACCGCCAGATGTAAGGGACCTGTTGAGTGGAAACGAAGACAACCAAAACGAATACGGCAAGATCAGTTTACGGGGGGATCAGTGCCCTGAGCGAGGTGACGGGACAGGAGGGGAGGACTGAAGAAGAAGGGTCACTACATAGCAGCTGCAACCCAAGTCAATCGGAGGGACCATCATCAGAAACTATAGAGGAGAGCAGGGCGAAAGAAAGAGGGGAAGTGGCGGTGGTGTCGATAAGGGATGACTTCCTTCGAGAGCAAAATCTGTGTATGGACTTGCTGGAAGCTTGGGAGAATGCGAAGGAGGGGAAGGCCAACTACTTCATGGCTGGTGAACTTTTATGGCACCGGGACAAAATCCTCGGGGAAGGAGTAGCACAGCTCGTTCTGCCCCGAAGCAGGAGAGAACAGATAATGCAAATAGCTCACTCCTCAGTATTTGGGGGGCACATGGGGATAAAGAAAACAGTGGAAAGAATAAGGTACTCGTTTTTCTGGGACATCCTAAAGAAGGATGTCCAGAAGTATTGTGAGACATGTAAGGAGTGTCAACTAACTAGACGGGTGTTAACGAGGGAAAGGACCCCAATTACCCCAGTGACAAGACCAGAATTGCCCTTCCAGGTAGTCAATATCGACTAAATTGGTCCAATCACCCCCAGTAGTTCGAAGGGCCATAAATACATTTTATGCCTCGTGGATCAACACACTAGGTGGGCAGAAGCGTTGCCACTCACGAATATTTCGGCGAAGAGCACTTGTGAGGCATTGTTAAGCATTTTCGCTAGGACAGGCATACCGAATGTCATAGCCTCAGACAATGGCACAAATTTCAATGCAGATTTAACCAAAGAGTTCGAGAGAAGAATAGGGTCTTGTCCACAGTTCTCAACACCGGGATATCCACAATCAAACGGGTTGGTGGAGAGATTCAACCAAACGTTAAAAAAAATGTTGAACCACATCATACACGAGGAGGGCCGGAAATGGCATATACAACTTCCATATGCGCTCTGGGCGTATCGGGAAATTCCGAATTGCACCACTGGAGTCGCCCCATTTCAATTGTTATACGGTAGACCCCCGCAGGGCCCATTGGCGATCCTAAAGAATACATGGACGGGAAAGCATGATGGGTTGCAGTTGAATACTAGGCCGGTGTCGGCCTATCTATTAGATATGAAATCTCGATTAGAAAGAGCGGCAGAACAGGCACAACTTACGTCTCGGGTACAACAGGATAGGATGGCAAATTATTACAACCTAAGGTCGACAGTGAGGAGTTATAAACAGGGTGACCAGGTCATTGTACTGATACCGGATTCCCAAAATAAGGTATACGCTAGATGGCAAGGGCCAGGTGTCATCAAAAGCCAAAAAAACCAGCACTCCTTTCTGGTCGAGATGGAAGATGGCACTGTGAAACATGTGCATCAAAACAAACTTAGGAGATTCGCCTCCAGCGTGAACTCTGTCAACGTAATTTTTGAAGGGGATGAAAATTTTGGGGTAGTGGAGACATGCCCCATAGAACAATCGAGGATTGCCGAGTTCAGGAGGGGGATAGAAGCGCTGGGCGCACAAACCCTCAGTCAAAAACAAGAAGCGGAACTGAAGGAAATTATTATGAAACACAAGGCTCTATTCACAAGACCCATTCGGCCAGCGAAGGTGGGAAAACACAAGATTGAACTCATACCCGACGCGACGAGGCGGAAACCCCATTGCTACAGGATACCGGTGGCGTATCGGGCAGAGGTCGACAAACAGGTCCAGGAATTACTGGCTGCGGGCCTCATTGAAGTGTCGGAGGCGGAAATCGCTTACCCGGTCGTGTGTGTCGCGAAGAAGGATTCGTCAATTCGAATGTGTGTGGACTACCGGGCACTAAATTTGGTAACAAGGAGCCCCACCTTCCCCATGAAAGATATGCAAGAATTAATGTATTTGGCAGGGGGTGCGAATTGGCTTACTTGTTTAGATTTACGGAAAGGTTTCTGGCAAATAAGGATGGACGATAACTGTCGGCATCTCACTGCCTTTGCTACCCACAATGGGGTCTACCAGTGGAGAACGATGCCGTTTGGACTGGTAGGAGCAAGCGGCACCTTCCAAAAACAGATGAACCATATCCTCAGAAAACACGGGGAATACGCGCAGGCGTACATTGATGACATAATTATATTCTCCAAAACCTGGGAGCAGCATATGGGACATCTATCACGGGTGCTGGGGGAGTTGGAAAATCTCGGGTTTTCTGTCAAAATGGAAAAATGTAGCTTTGCAGAGAGAGAGATTAAGTATCTGGGGCACCGGATCGGCAGGGGTAGACACGGGCCTGATGAAGAGAAGGTACTAGCCATAAGAAATTTAAAGACGCCCACTGATAAGAAACAAGTCCGCTCAGTGTTGGGGTTGATGGGCTTTTACCGCTCATACATCCCGGATTACGCGGCGTTGTCAGCACCGCTGACCCACCTCACAAAAAAGGGAGCCCCAAACAAAGTCGATTGGGGGGAGATGGAAGAAGAATCGTTTCGGAAACTAAAGGAAGCCCTATGTCACGTGACGCATCTTGCTACGCCAGATTATGACAAAAGTTTCCAAGTGCACGCAGACGCATCAGACCTTGCAGTTGGGGGATGTCTTACCCAGAGGGATTCTGAGGACCTATGCAGGCCCATAGCTTTTGTGAGCCACAAACTTACTGACACACAGAGGAAGTGGGCTACCATAGAAAAGGAGGCATGGGCCATTCTCTTCGTCCTTAAGAAATTCGAGAAATGGACAATGGGGACCAAGATTGAAATCGTAACGGATCACAATCCCCTGACGTATCTGCAAGATACCACCCCCAAGAGCCCAAAGCTAATGCGCTGGGCCCTGGCGCTGCAAAGGTGGAATTTTACGATTGTTCACAAGGCTGGCCTATTAAACCAGGTACCAGACGCATTGTCACGATTGTAGAACCGAGGTTGTCTTAAAATTTTTTGAAGATAATTTTAGTTTTGTATCTTTCCTTTTATTTTTTTTTCTATCCTAGATTTGTATTATTGTTTTTGCTATATGCTATTACTTTGTCGCGTTGTATTGTGTCTTATATTCGTTTATGTCTAAGGGAAATTATAATTTTTCAATATGGTCTGATAGTATTGTGTGTGGTATATTTCCAAATGTAACCTATTAGTATAAATATTTAATTCAACAATGCGATAATCTTTCTGTACGGAAAATGGTTTATGAAGGCTGAATTCCAATGTTGTTTATAATTGTAAAAGGAGAGAGGAAGGGTGACGGAAAAGCCATAGGCTTTATCACATTGTGGGTTGTGTGATGTATTCAAGAAACAAGCCTCTGCAAGGCAAGTTTCTCTCTTGGAGGGGGCGTGTGAGGTATGAGGGAGACAAACCACCCCCCTCCCCCCGACCGGGAGGTGAAAGAGATGATGATGCAAGGAACTGAACGGTGATGGGAGAGAAAAGAAAAAGAGAGAGAAAGGGGACGAAAGAAAAGGGACAGTTGGTGTCGGGATCTGCCTGGGGCGGACGTAGGAAAAGAGAGGCTACTGGAAGTAGCGAGAAAAAGAGAAAGGCGATGGTCAATGAAACTGTGTGGTAGTTTTTTTTTATAGATATGAGTGTTGTTTTGTTATGTGGTCTGAGTTATTAAAATCTCAAAGAAAAGTCCAGAGTGTTTGTGTGATAAAATCGAGTATTTTCTCTTATTGAAAAAAGGGTTTCGCAGACGAACAATAGCGAAACTTTACAGTGACCCTATTAGTGGTCTAGTGAGTTGGACATTTTCCCTGATATTTCGCCTGCCCTGACTGTATGAAGGAACATATGAATGATGGTACAAGTGACCGTATGAGTAACCAAGTGAGCTGGACATTTATCCATGATAATCAAACTGCCCTGATCGTATGAATGACTGTAAGAGTAAACATGTGAAAGATGGTGTGAGTGATCGTGTGAATGATCAAGTAAGTTGAACATTTAGCCCCCTATGGTATTTTGTGCCCTGACCGTGTGAGTGACCCTACAAGCAATCAAGTAAACTGGAAATTTACTCCCTTCATATTTTACCTGCCCTGACCGTTGGTATGAATGACCGTATGTGTGAATAGATGATTGATGGTGAGAATGTAAGTGACCGTATGAGTGATAAAGTGAGTTTGACATCTACTTGTGACACTTTGCTTGCCCCGACCAAGTGAGTTAAACATATACACCTGACATTTCACCTGCCCTGACCGCATGAGTAGTGGTATGAGTGACCGTATAGTGAAGATATGAATGATCACATGAATGATGAACTAAGTTATTTTATATCGGTAGACATTTATCGATTGGTATTTCACCTGCCTTGACTGTATGAGTGACCGCAGGAGTAACAAAGTAAGTGATCGTATGAATCATCAAATGAGTGAGTTTTAGCGGATATCTCTTTTCAATCACAATGCAATCTCAAATGCATTAGCGTACATATTAAGTGTGATGGGGGGGGGGGTAGTTTGGGGAATTTTAATGTTTTCTTTCAGGACTGTTATGTACTCCAGCTTAAGTTGAAAAATTTACGTAAATTTGGAAATAATTATTTTATGCTTCGCAGCAAATTCCAAATTTTTAGGGCCCATTAAAGTACTACATAACCACCCATAATGGGGGGGGGGATAATCTTTGCAGACACTCAGTTGGTCAGTACATTCGGTCACTCACTTGATCACTCATGGTCACTTGATCATTATTACGGTCACTCATATGTGCACTTGCTTGGTCACTCATACGATCATTCACTTGGTCACTCATTCTGTCGCTCACTTGTTCATTATTACGGTCACTTGCTAGGTTACTCACTTGGAAATTCAAATAAACACTCACTTATTCGGTCACCTATATGGTCAATCACTCAGTAACTTCCTTGAACACTCAAATAAACACATGCGGTCACTTATTCGGTCACCCATATAGTCAATCACTAAGTAATTCTTTTGAACACTTGTACAGTCACTCATTTGGGCCGCTGTGGTGGTCGAGTGGTTATAGTGACGGACTCGCGATGCGAGGATCCGGGTTCGAACCCCAAAGTGGTGGTCAGCTGGAGTTGGTGTTCTGTGGTTCCCAACTTCAAGGCGCGAATGCGAGCCGATCTCCCCATTAAAAAGTTACAAATATTCAATCATTACACTTCACTCACAATTTGAAGTATAGATGACAGCACTGAAATATCATACACAACACTAGCTACACACTCAGATTGTTAGGTGTACACACTCACTTTGTTCCAGACTCTGCCACGAAGCTGGGCTGGAAGAGATCTCGGCAACGGGATAAGTCCGGTGGCAGAGACCCTGGCATTCATTCATTCAGTCACTCATTTGGTCACTTGGTCATTATTACGGTCACTCAGTTGGTCACTCATACAGTGAACCACACAGTCACTCACTTGGAAACTCAAATAAACACTCACTCGGTCACCCATATGGTCAATCACTCAGTAACTTTATTGGACACTCTTACCGTCATTCACCTGGTCACTCATACAATCATTCATATGGTCAATCACTTGGTCATTCATCCACTTATATGGTCACTCACACAGTCAGTCACTTATACAGTCGCTCATGCATTCGGGGCAGGTGAAATATCAGATGCAAAAATTTTGGGGGCGAAACGTCCCAGGAGCCAAATATACCAGGCCAAAATGTCAGGGGCGAAATTTCCGGGGATGTGGAAATGTGACGAGGACAAAATGTTCCAGGGGCAAAAAGTCTGGGGCAAAATTTCCGGATCCTGAAAGAAACGGAGGGATAGATGTATGTGGGTACATCCTATTGATGCGCAGGGACCTCCATATGGTGTTTTTAAGGGTATTTATGTCAAATAGTTAAAAAAATTCTGTGCAAAATCATCTTGCAAAAGTAGCTAAAGATGTGGATGAATTCAACCTGCATCCGCGTCGTGTGAATAGTTCCGAATGGGGCTGTTCAAGTATTACGTAAGCAAAATTTTAGCCATTTTTTATCCCCTCCCAGCAAAATTTTTGTCAGCAAAATTTCGTCATCATTGCCCCCACCTCCTAACACATATTGGTGGGATCAGAAATTTACGCGGGAGGGGGGGGGGGCATAGGGGCCTCTCGTGTGCTTCCCTCCCCCCAGACGGTAAAAAAAATCAGCTTTTAATGCAAATTTCGAAAGAAACTACTTTTATATGTTATTATAATTGATTTCTGTTAATTTCAATGCTATTTGAAGGGTAAGAACTCAAAATTTCTCTTTAAAAAATTCATTGCGATTCACCCTTTAAGTCATATATGGTACACCCTTGACCTGCGGACCAAATATGGCCCTGAAGTTTGTCTGATGTGGCTTGCCCCCCTCAAACCTTATTTTGGGAAAATGAACTAAGCGGCACATTTACAAATCGCTTAAATGACCAGTGGCAAAATTCCAGAGTATTTAAGTGGCCCATGGCACATTCTCAGGTCACTGAGGTAGGGCTCAAAGATCACTTCACATTCAAATATCACCTAAGTAACCCGCGACACAGTTCCAGAACACTTAAACGATCTGTGGCACATTGAGAGATTCCTTGAGTGACATGTGGCACAGTTTTAGAGCACTTAAGTGGCCCCCAGTGTGGTTGTATATATATCTCAAGTTACCCGCAGAACATTCCCAGATTACTTAAGTGATTCGTGGCATAATTAAGAATCACTTGAGTTATGTGTGCCGCAGTTCCAAAGCACTTAAACTGCCCGGGAATATTTGCAGAGCACTTGAAGGATCTGTGAAACATTTAGAGACATTAAAGTGGCTCTGTAGGGCAGGGCTCACGCAGAAACCTTGATGGTAAAGAGGCTATTCCACAGAACCCTTAACAACTTTTGAATATTTCCTCAATATACAGGGTGTCCTAAAAGTTCGCATTCGCTCTATGAAACAAGAATCCTCACTTGCAGTAGATAAAAGTGTCAAAAAATATATATATTTGTTAGTTACACAGTGTGGCCATATGATCCATATTTTACGGGGCAGAATTATTTTTCATGATATTCAGTTATTTCATCGTTTTAATAAAAATGTTAATTTTGTCAAGCTTTCTGAAAAAACTCAATTTGAAATTTTTAAATTGTGAATTGATTATTTTAACATGAGCTATGGATCAACGGAAATGTCAGTTTTTGTTTTTTTTCATATGGTCATCCTAGTTCTGCTAATAGCTTTAGGATAACGAAAAACATGCTCATTTAATCTTTTTCCTTTTACACATTCATTTTTCTCATTTTCAATAAACTAATTAGACCATTACTTATACAGTTCACAACCGATCCCGAACAGCTTTTTTGTTTCTCACCGAGAGGGGTTTGAATGCCAAACGTTTGGTGCACATACATGCACACTTTCTTCAATAGCAGTGTGCTGTTTGATCATCATGACACTGTTTTCGCAGCTGTTCCTTTTATCAGAAAAAGCACTATGAAGGACAAAAGAGGGTATTGAACACATGACATCTCTGAGCATCTTGTGGTAGAGTGCACGAGTATCTTATCTACCTGGGTTACCATATTTCACTGCTATGTAATTAGTATTTCACAAATACCCACGGTTTTTTGATCTTGACAACTAGTACACAATATCACTGATTTCTCGTTTAAGTATTCATATTAAAATTCACGAAATACAAGAAACTGTCAAAAGAACAAGAAACTAGTAAAAAAAAATAGATGAAACCAAGGCCGAACTGGGAAGGGGGCAACTGCCCCGGTCGCCAAACTTTAGGGGGGGGGGCAGCAGCAAATATCAGTGAAGAACAAAAATACTCTTACAAAATCATCAGAATTTAAGTGGAGAGGGTGACAAAATCATGTTTGCCCCTCCTCCCCATAAAAATCTTAGTCACTACCTTTTGGATGAAATTGTCGTTAACGATAAGTAATATTGATACATATACAAAATACAAAACAAGAGGAAAAAATTACTACTCACTGTACTTGGTCATGGGTTGGTGTGAATTTTGGCATACACCATTCTCATCCAAAATGTGGAGCGAGTGAGTGAAAGGTTGAATATAACCCCCCCCCCCCCCCCCGGGTCCAGGGTGCCAAACCAGCACCAGCTATAGTGAATATGAACAAAAAATATTTATTTTATTCTTAATCTTCAACAGAGTAAAACAAGACACGAGCTGAGGCTTCAAAAAATAAGAACATAACGAAACTACAGCCAAATCGCTGGATCACTTCCCTTTTGATGAAAGAGAGCACAAACTGATATCGTGACCTCAGAGGAGCAAAAAATTCCAACTTGAGCAAAAACATGAAAGTGAAAGGACGGTCAGTTTTTAGCAATTGACCATTTTGTTTTCCTGGAGCATGCTAAATGTTTGCTTGTCATGGGATGTTACATGACCAACACTGATTATACACTGCTGGCCACCGTAAATGCAACACCCTGAAGGAAGCATGCAAATAATATGAAATTTACAACATGCATTAGCGGAGGTGAGATATGCAAATGATTAGAATTTCAGCGCAGACGCACATCACGCGCGCCTGTGGCGCCACTTCAAAGCGCTATTTAAGGCTTGGAGATTTCGACGATTTGAAGTACGGCAATTGTGTTTTTCTTGTGGTTTTTTCAAAAAAACGATCAATTATGCCTCGTAGAAAACAGCGATCATCTTTTGATCAAGTATCCGAGTTCGACAGAGGAAGGATAGTGGCCTACCGAGATTGTGGATTATCTTTCAGGGAAATCGGTAGTCGTGTTGGACGAAACCAAACAACTGTAATGCGGATATGTGATCGTTGGATGCAGGAGGGTACGACGGACCGATGTGTTCGATCGCATCCATCTCAGTGCACCACTTCACGTGATGACAGGCGTATTGTGCGTATGGCAGTGACGGATCGCTCAGCCACATCACGAACCATAGCACAGCACATTCAGTCTGTACCGCATCATCCAGTGTCTGCGCGTACCATTCGACGCCGTTTACAGCAGAGTGGTCTGTCCGCAAGACGTCCATTGCTTCGTCTACCCTTGACGCAGAACCACAGACGTCTCCGCCGCCAATGGTGCGATGAAAGAAGGATGTGGACGGCACAATGGAATGAAATTGTCTTTACTGACGAGTCACGCTTCTGTCTGCAACATCACAATGGTCGGATTTGAGTCTGGAGACACTGTGGAGAGAGGATGCTGAACAGCTGCGTTATGCACCGCTACACTGGTCCTGCACCGGGTATTATGGTATGGGGCGGTATTGGATATAACTCTCGCACTCCTCTAGTATGCATTGCCGGTACTTTAAAATGCCAGCGCTACATCTCCGAGGTGTTGGAGCCAGTTGTCCTTCCTTAACTTCAGGGCTTGCCCACAGCCATATTTCAACAGGATAATGCACGACCACACGTGGCACGCATTGTCCAAAGGTTCTTCGTCAATCGCCAGATTGAATTGCTTCCCTGGCCAGCTCGCTCTCCGGGTCTTTCGCCGATAGAAAACATGTGGTCCATGGTTGCTCAACGATTGACCCAGATTACATCCCCAGCTGCCACACCAGATCAACTTTGGCAACGCGTGGAAGCTGCTTGGTCTGCTGTACCCCAAGAACACATCCAAAGTCTCTTTGAATCAATGCCGAGGCGTGTGGCAGCGGTGATCTCCAACAATGGCGGCTACTCTGGCTACTGATTTTGGCAGGAACCACACTTCACAGAAGTCTATAAATTTAATCATTTGATGCTTGGTCAACATGTTATCTACAAAATAAATATTGTTGCGATATCTCTTGTCTTTCTTGGTGTTGCAATTTGGGTGGCCAGCAGTGTACATTGAGAGCGATTATGTGTTATTACTAGGGGTGGGAATATTGACATTTTCGGTGAATTCACCCACATACAATGATGGTCACTCGTGGGAAATTTCCCTTATTCTTTTATTTCAACATTAAACAAAAGAATGACCTGCCTTTTTTTTTTCTTCCAATTAATGTCTTTCTCGACACCTTATTCCGAGAATGATCATTTCTATTCATTGAATCGATGTAATTATTGTGGATTACAAATATGTATCACTATAATTGTTTTTCATTTCATATTGTCACCTCATATTGTCACCTAAACTTAGATGATAGACTAATTGACTGATTGTTGACAGAGGTACGGTATCAGAGGCCGCAACCAGGTGCTTGGTCAGCTGGGGCAAACACGTATTAAGAAGATCCCCCTTTTAATGTTGGGGAGAAGTTAAAGAGTGAAATTTTTGCCCCCTGTGGTCTGGTGCCCAGGTCACCAGAACTCCCTAAAGTAACTTCAAATATTTTATTTAGACAGAAAAAATGGTAATACCTTCATAAGGAAAGACAAAGAGAATACAAAACTAGAAAAGGTAAACAAAAAGAACTGAGGGCTGAACACTCTGAGGGGTGAACAAGATTAAGTGAAATACTATTGGGGACTACTAGATTAACAATACTCCCCCTCACACCGAAGAGTCAATTGAGCCCTAACATTTTTCGAAACATGAACAATTTTTGAGGTGTTAAACTTTTTGTCAAAATGTCTGCTTCCATTTCTTCAGTGGGCTTGTACTTCACTGATACGTCACCAGATGCCACCTTTTCTCGAATAAAATGTTCTTTGATGTTAATATGTTTCGATTTTGAACTAACAATTGGATTTCTTGACATGTTGTTTGCTGATTTATTGTCATTATATATAATTATCTGGCTTTGATTCAGTCCCAATTCATTTATCAGTTCTTTCAGATGAATCGCTTCTCTGGTAGCTTCTGTAAGGGACATATATTCAGCTTCACATGATGACAGAGCCACGGTTCTCTGTTTCCTTGATTCCCATGATATAGCAGAACCTCCAAACTTGAAACAGTAACCAGTGTAGGACTTACAATCTTCACTACATGAAGCCCATGTTCCATCAGCATATCCAACTATCATCTTCCCAGTCTTTTGGTGTACTAATGATAGATTCTTGGTACCTTGTAAATATCTGAATTCTTTTTGCTGCCATCCAATGTGATTTTTCATGGCAATTATTGTATTGGCTCAAATAGCTAACAGCGTATGTGATGTCAGGTCGAGTACCTACAGATAAATACATAAGTGAACCAATAAGGCTTTGATACGGATATTCAGATGTTATATTTTTTCCTTTTGACAGTTTGAGAGATGATTCCATCAGAGTAGATATTGGCTTACATTCTGACATTCCAAATCTTTCAAGAATACTTGTAATGTACTTTTGTTGAGACATTATTTTTCCATCTTTACGTTTGAATTCGATTCCAAGACAGTACTGGAGTTCACCTAAGTCATGCATTTCGAAGGATTTCATAAGTTCAATTTTCAATTTTTCAAATTGTTTGACCTTATTTGTGGCTATAATGAGATCATCCACATATATTGCAACAATAGTTTTCTCTCCCCCTTTCAATGAAGAGTATAGACATGGATCAGCATTTAGTGATTGAAACCCAAGTTCCTTGAGTTTTTTGTCAAGTTTTGTGAACCATTGATGACTTGCTTGTTTCAGTCCATATAATGCCTTTTTCAAATGACAGACTTTATGTGTTTCATCATTCCTCAGATCAGAAAGCATCTTTCTGGCTTTCATGAAGACTGTTTGATCAGTGTCTGAGCTGTGTTCCAGCATTATTTCAAAGACAAGTTTTTCAAGCATCTCTGGTTTTTCCATGAAAATGTCCTCATCAATTTCTCCATTTAGAAATGCTGTAGAAACATCTAGTTGATGCAAATCCAGATCTTCTTCAACAGCTAATGCCAGTAATAGCCTAATTGAACTTAACTTCGCTACAGGAGCATATGTTTCATTGTAATCGAGTTCTGAGCGTTGGTCATAACCTTTTGCAACTAAGCGAGCTTTTCTTCTCTCAAGATCTCCATTAGACTTGTACTTGTTCTTCAGAACCATCTTACATCCAATAATGTTCATCGAATTTTGCTTTTGAACAATTTCAAAAATATCATTTTTTAAATGTGAAATAATTTCCTTTTTCATAGCATCAATCCATAACTGAGCATCAGGACCTTTTGAGTGCTTCTTTCAATTCACAATAAGCTGACATTTTATAGTCATTGAACCAAATTGGCTGTCTTCTTGTTCTTTGGATTCTAGTTTCATTCTTATCATCAGGTTGGTCTTTATCATCTCCATCAATATGTTGATTTTCATCAGATTCTGAGGATTCATCTTGATCAGATTTTAACACAACATCAAATACTTCACCTATATTTTCATTTGGGACAGGAACTTGAAATTCTGTTTTGTCGGACATTTTTTGATTTCTTTCTAGAAGGTCGTCAACATTATTTGAGTTCTTGTCATTGTAGAAAGTGTTCAGTATTTTCACATCTCTGGCTATTTCTATCTGCTTTTTGTTATTCATCCATATTCTATAAGCTTTTGAATATTCAGCATAACCTACAAACATGCCAACATTACCTCTTGGATCGAATTTCCCCTTTTTCCTTTTCTTGTCTAGGACATAAGTCTTTGATCCAAAAACTTGTAGATGCTTTACAGATAGAATTCTTCCACTCCATCTTTCAAAAGGTGTTTTATGATTAATCACTCTTGAAGGCGTTCTGTTACATAAATAATTTGCAGTATTGATGGCTTCAGCCCAAAGTGAAGGTGGAGCTTTAGATTCAATTAGCATGCATCTTGCTTTATCTAGAAGAGTTCTGTTTTTCCTCTCAGCTAGACCATTTTGTTCTGCCGTATATGGTGCAGATAATCTTCTCTTGATTCCACATGCTTTTAGGAATTCACTGAATTCAGTACTACAGTATTCTCCAACTCCATTGTCACTCTGCAAATGTTTGATCTTTTTGCCAGTGTGATTTTTATATTCTTTGAAGAATTTCAGCACTTAATTTTTGTGTTTCAGGAAGTACACTTTACAATATCTGGAACTTTCATCAATAAAAGTTACAAAGTATTTTGATCCGCCAGGAGATGTTACTCGCATCGGCCCACAAACATCTGAATGCACAATCTCTAACAAGTCCAGTTCTTTTGGATCTGTTCTTCTCTCAAATGGGACTTTTGTCATCTTTCCTTGAATGCACGCTTCACAGTCATTCAGTTTTTCATTCAGATTAAAATACATTCCTTGAACTGCATTGTTTCTTTGTGCAGATTTCAGGTCGACTTCATCGATATGACCTAGTTTCTTGTGCCAGGTCATGATCTTGGATTCTACTGTATACCTTGAATTTTCTGGTCGATTACTAGCATCGTATGTGTACAGACCATTTTTCTTGGTACAATCAAAGCTATTTCTCCTTTTTGGCTTTTAACAAGAGCTTCATTCCTTTTGAAAATGACAGTTCCTCCATATTCAGTGATTTTGTTCACAGATAATAAATTTGTTATCAGTTCAGGAACATACAGCGTATTCTTCAATGTAACTGTAGAGTCTCTGTTGGATTTCAGTTCTATAGTTCCCTTTCCTTGGAATTTAGTGTTTTGACCTACAACCGCTAGATTTATCATTCCAGTATCATGGTCCCCGATGAGATTTTTGAAACTGGAGTCATCACAACACGTGAGATGTGCTTCCACTATCCAAACACCAAGATGATTTGGCTTGTGGTTTGTCTACAAGTGATGACAGACACTTCTCTTCTGCTTTGAAGGAAGAGTTATCTTTTTTCACATTCTTTGACCAGCAGTCCCGAGCAAAATGTCCAGGCTTTTGGCACTTGTGGCATCGAAATCGTGTTTCTTTTTCACTTGATAATGCTTTTGTATGCCGGAACCTGTGGTGTGGTTTCCCTTTTCCATAAAATGCATCTTCAGGTTGCCTTTCAGCCTTGGAATACGAGCTCCTTGCTTCACTTTCCTCAATTATCTTTATTTTCAGGTCTTCTGGTCGTGGCAATTCATCTCTGCACTCTATTGCAACCCGAAAGTTCTCGAATGATTCTGGAAGACTATAACATCATTACACACAGCAGGTCATCATGGATTGTAACATCCATATCTATCAATTTGTCTACAGTGTCCATAAATGCATCGAGATGCTCTCTTGCACCAGCTTTCTCTTGCATCTTTCAATATCAATTTTTTTAACAAAGTTGCTTTTCTTGCAGGACCAGAACTTTGATAGATACCTTTTAGTGTATCCCATACATCTTTGGATGTAACACAATTTTTTACTTGTTTCAGTTCTGTAGGGCTGCTGATAAGCAACAAATCAGGTCTTGCCTCTAGATCTTTGTCAAGCCATTTTTGTCTCTCCTCATCTTCAGCTGGTTCTGTGATTTTCCCATTCACATAATCCCACAGTTTACTTTTAATAAGTAAAGCTTGTGCCTGAACCTTCCAGGTGTCATAGTTTTCTTTGGATAGTGACTGTATACAACTTGAAACTCTGGTGGTTTCCATTTTAATATATTTATTCAGACTCACTAACTTGCATTAAGCGAGGACTGGTCCCCATAACCTAAAGTAACTTCAAATATTTTATTTAAACAGGAAAAAATGGTAGTACCTTCATAAGGAAAGACAAAGAGAATACAAAACTACAAAAGGTAAAGAAAAAGAACGTTGTCACACATATGTAACATAATACATACTCTGAGGGGTGAACAAGATTAAGTAAAATACTATTGGGGGACTACTAGATTAACAATACTCCCAAGTTCCTCTCTGGTTACAGCCCTACTCAGAATAGTTAATTAAAAAAAACACCCCTTAAAAGTACTGAATAGGCAATCAGCAATGTCGACAGCTTACCGCGACACCCTTGACAAAGGTTGGCGATGCTCCTGAGCAGGGACGCCGGAACATATTTGCTCGTGTTACTAAAGCAATACCAATCATTTCTATGGTATTGCTCAACAATACCAATCATTAGAGCCCGGAAGTTCAGGCAAAATGCCATAAATGCCCCTTTTTGCCTATTTCAAACTTTTTTAGTAAAAATGCCTTTTTTGTAATTTTTGTGCCATAAATGCATATTTCAACATAGTTTCAAGTTTATTAGTGAATTTCAGACGCTATAATCTGTAATAAGTCCTCCCCCCCCCCTATTTCCAGCCTATTTCAGGCAAATGAGTGATCTGAGAGACTGGTGTTGCCATGCATTAACTTAGCTTTGGCCAGATGGTGTTAGGTGTGAATGATTTTGTTTCAGATGAATGCAGCCCGTGCTAGAAAAGCAGAGGAAAACAAAGTTTTTGTTTCTCTCCCACACGCTTTACATGTCTCGGCCAGGCATTTGGGCTGCGTTGTATGTGCATAGCTGGCTGATGGCTGTTCCAAGAGGTCATGAATTGACCTCATGGCTCACACAAGGCGGAGTAGGAGCAGACAGGGCTCGTGGTGTTTTGATTTTATTTTTTGTACCATAAATGCACTGCAAACAACCATGGCTATTTATTAAACATACATACAGCATTTAATATTCAATTAAATTGGCCAGAGTGGCCCTCAGGGACGTTTGGCAGATACGACCACTCAGGGCCCCGTGCTTGAAGGGGCCCTGTATTCATTGGTGTACACAAAGGGAGGTTTTGGGGTCCTCACGCCCCCCTCAAGCCAAGATTATAGTGTTATTTTGCAGGGAAAAACTAAACCCCCCCAGAAGGAAAAAAATAGGACGCCCCCCCCCCCAGGAAATACTGTGTACGCCTATGCCTGTATTTACCCTCATAGGCCTATGTAGTAATATTTTAAAAAAGTTGTTCAATTTTTGTAAAAAAAAAATGAGATAGCAATGTTTCAACTATAAAAATGATAATGATTATTCCAAATAATACAGCAAATAAATGAGAATTATTCGCAACTCGAAAGAGCCCCACAGATTATTTTCTCTACCGGCTCCACGTCTAGTAATGGGGAGTCCTGAAATTACTCTAATCCTGACGATCTACTAGCATTTTATTTTGGGCTTGAAATATCTATTTAACTTAGATAATAATGCACTTATTACAAACTATAATTTAAACAATGGACGGATTAAGTGTAACAAATTTTTCCGCTAGTTTTTGGACCCTTAATATCTCATCTTTGTTTTTAATTTTTCTCCCTTCCAAAAGTTATAAATGCCTATTTTAGGCATTTTTAGTGCCTTTTTGCCTGCCTATTTCGACAATTTATAATGCCTAAATTTCCGGGTTCTACCACACTATTTAAAAATAGCTCATATAGTACACTGAAAGCGCTTTTCTATGTTTGCGTGAAAAAAAAAGAAATTTTAAATCGCTATTAATTTGAGTGATTTTTTCGCCTCTTTTACGCACTGCCAACAGCTACCATTCTCCCCCTCTTCCCTGGGAACCTATCAATTGATGAAAACCTTGCATATTTAAAAATGTCTAGCACTAGCTCATTAGCCCTGGGGATGACAAAACAGTATTTGGCTAAAAAGGCATCCGTAAACGAATGTCATTGTCATCTACTTCCCGATATTTCTTGTATTCATCCTTCACCCTAGGGATTTGTGTCCTGTTGTTGAAATTGTAGGAAAAGAAAAACAGCGGTGTCCAGTGGGAAGACCGCGGGCACCAGACACTCCAGATGGTCTTGCAGGCCGTTTTCCCTGAGCACATGCAATTAACAATAATTGAATCCGTCGGTCTTTTTTACTCAGTGAAAATAGCTGCTGATAAGCATGCAATGAGGGATGCCTGTTGTCAATTGTCCCTGGTTGTTGTTTTTTTTTTTTTTAAATGATATACAGTATATTTTCTGTATATAATTGAAGAAAAAACTCGTTTCTACAGTTTACAGCAACACCAATAATCCTGCCCCCCCCCCCCAAGCGTAGGGCTGACAGCGATTCAGCCCTGGGGCCCAAGATAACTAACATTGTTTTTGTTTCCATGCTATAAATTCACTATGGGGGCCGTGCAATTCTTTTTGTCTCATAGATAGATAAATTTTTAAATTAATGAATTATGAAATAATCACAAATTTGCACTGTTGGAATAACGAAACCATGGCGCCCACGAGGGTCGGATTAAGAGGCTCCAGCCTGGCGACAGACAATTTTTAATTATTTTTTTGTTTAATTTAAATGCTTTTTGAAAGGTTGTAACTCAGAATTTTTCTGGAAGAAATTCCTTGCGCTCCTTTTCTGCCCCTTCCTAAGGTCAATTCGAGTGTGTGTGTGGGGGTGTTTAACCCTCTGGCTGCTCATCCCGTGATTTCCATGGGTAACTCAAATGTAACAAAATCTGCTCATCCCGCGAGCATGTGTTTTTCTTCCTTTATTGAGGAGCGCATCCCGTTTTTTCCCCGTTTAACCACTGAAATAAATTATATACAGTATTAGACGTTTCATTTATGTTTCGGCCAACAGATGTCGTTAGTTGTCCACTAAATCGCGGCATTTGAAGGCACGTGGTATTACCGCTCAAACTTCACTTTTTCAGTGAAAAAAATTAGGCAATTTTTGAAGCAATTTCGGTCCAAAAATTGAGCAGTCAGAGGGTTAATCCCCCACTCTTGAGCAGATATTAATGGATTTTTTTTGCAAGTTATTTTTGAAATTAAAAAAAACACTTTTGGCGAGAGATTGACGAGATATTTTGTTAGTTCCGCTTAAAGGGTTGAATATATGGCGCGTATTTCATCAATTTAATAATTTATCTATTAATACTATTAATTGTAATCAAAATTTAATGATCACAGTCATAGGCGTACACAGAATTGTCTCGAGGTGGTTTCAGATTTTTTCCTCCTGAGGGGGGTTACTTTTTCCCCCCGCAAAATAACACTATAATCTTGACTCAAGTGGGGTTAGAACCCCCCCCCCCCCACTTGCCTACGCCAATGACTACAGTTTATAAAATGCATGCTTCTATAGTGATAAAAAGTTCTTAGACATGTCAAATTCAGTACAGAAAAATGTGATGTCCTTCAACCTTATTCTACTTCCGGGATCCCGGGAAATGAGTTCAGATTCCAGGGAAATTCCCGGTTGAATTCTAGGTGCGGGATCACAGGAGAGAAAACCTAGTGGGGACTTGGGATTCACCTTTTCCTGCCATATAAGAAAATTACTGATATGTACGGGCAGGGCCGTAACTGGGGGGGGGGGTGCAGGCGGGTCTGGTGCCCTGGGCGTTGTACTAGAGGGGGCGCAAATTTCACTCTTTAATCTCTCCTTCAACATTATGACGGGGGCGCCAAAATGCTTGGTTGCCTCGGAGCAAGCATCTAGTTGCGGCCCTGTGTACGGGATGAAAGTTGATTCTATTCTGTCACGTTGGTCGTCCCCTCACGAAAGGAATTTCTGGCTACGGCACCTGATAGTATGTGGCATAAGTGTGATATATATTGTTTTTCTTGTCAGTTCCTAAATCCTTAATTTTAGGTTTTCATTTTTTTCCTTTATTTATAAATGATTTTTTCTTGATGCCCATTTTAAAATTTTTGCTTGCCTATTTTACTTTAATCATAAAATTTTATAGGTTTAAAAAATTAATATCCTTTGAAGCCTTACATTTTAATTTCTTAAACGAATGAACAAATTTTCTGAACAATTCGAAGGAGCTTATCAGAGCCATTGCCAGAAATTCTTTCGGAGGAGGTTTGAAGTGACAGAACAACAAATTTTTTTCTTAGCCTTTTTCTAATACGTTGGGGGCGAAACCAGACCTCTCAGTTCCCCCTCTCGCCACCGCCTTGCAGCTGCTGTCCGTGATTGTCTTTTGCCGACAGCTGTCCATGCACATAAAAGCATGCACCCAAACCCAATTGGTGACAAGTATCTTTTTTGCACAGCAGGTGACACACCCGCCCCTAGGTCGGCGTCTGAACTCAGTAATTGTATTGCAATGCATTTTTTACAAAGTAAAAAGAGTGCCGCTGATCAGTATGGTATTGGTGACTGTTGCTCATATATCCTGCCTGGTGAGTAAAAAAAACCTACATTGCTGCTGTTGTTGAAAACATGTTCCTTTATTTTGTTTGGACTTTCCCTGCCCAGTAGAATGCATTATTTGTAACATGAAAGCACAGAGCTGAAAGAAAAATTTACAATTTTTTTTCCATAAAGAAATTTCATATCGGCATTTATCAAGAAGCGGGTCGCACCTCATGTAAGTTCACTTTTATATAAACAAGTTTCATCAGAACTTTCCTTTTTTTTTATGACTAACTTCGTGTTAGCGACCGTCTGCAAACTGACCATATTTTCTTTTTAACTATGTATAATCAAATTTGTGCAATACCAGAGATATAACCAGATTGTACATTACATTGCCCTGGGGCAGATGCATACGAAGAAATTGGGTTGGTGAAGGGGCTTCCCAGAAGCTGATAAAAAATTTTGGAAAAATTGAAATATATCATCGTAATTAAAATATCGAAAGAAATACTTTTTATATGCTATTTGACAGAGTTCATATTTCTTTTTTTAGAAGGTTTTTGGCCATTATCCTCCACGCTGGCCAGATATTCAAATATGCTATTTAAACCACTTTCAGTTAATTTAAATGTTTTTCAGGGTTGGTAAATCAAAATTTCGCTGAAAAAAATTCCTTATACCCCCTTTGAAAGTCGGTTCTGCCGCAGGGCCGGAACTATAGTCCGTTTCAGGTTAACTTTGCAGTGAAGGGGAAGCTACGAGGGAACCGCATCACTCGTTGCTATGGGAACGAAAGCCTCTTAACCAATGTATCGATGCGCTGCCTCGGTAAGGTATGGCCGATTCTCGCCAATCTCACTGAGAAAAATATTTTTTATGTGTAATGTAATTGCACAGTTACATTAGTAATAATTATAGAATTAAAAGAAAAACACTGCCGATACTTTCAGAAATTAAAGTGAGGTTTTTGAAATCATTTGTTTTGTTTTTTGATTAGAAAATGATTTAAAATTTAGAAAAAAATAATTATCTTCTATCAGTGTGTCACTTACTCTTCATTGATGTGCCGTAAGTAACACTAAAAATTTCAAAAAAGTCATATATTTTTCTGCAATATTTCCCATCCCTCAGCTGAAATTTATTTACAAAAAAAAATCTAAACAATATTATGAAAGCAACGTGTAATTTTAAAATACTGTATATTAACCATGGCTCTCAAAAACTTGGGAATTTTTAATTTTTTCTTCAATTTATATGGAAAAAATTAATGTTAAATAAATTAAGAAGAAGCAGGTTAACTCTGTTTTCACGTGTAAATGCAGGAATAGCACCAAATAATAATAATGATACGGAAAAGTTTAGAATTTTTTTACTCACTTTTCTTGCCGAAATTTCCGTCACTCGACCCCCCCCCCCTTTCCCGAACGGTATACGTCGATGCCACTTGTTTTCCCGACAGCTTTAGTCTTTTGTTACGGTTGATGTGCTGCTCATGGCTATTATTCTTATGGAGTTTTGTTTACAACGAATATTCAAAAACCGAAAATATAGAATTCAGGAATAGAAGAGCAGAGAACTTTAGCGTGGCTATCTCTGGTGAAAATTAAGACAACTGTCACATAACAGATGAAAGCCCAAACCACTGTGGACCCCCCCCCCCCCCGCCCCACTCATTTATTGTATCTGAAGAGACGCTAAAGGCAAGGGGCATGAGGAGAAACAGGTGGGTGGAAGATGGCGTCCGTTAGTGTGAGTGGAAGTCGCGACTCTGTCATCACTCTCCGTGATCGGAAACTAAAACTAACCCATAAACATGGCAAAAAATAAATAATTAAAAAAAGGAGGACCTATAACCAAAAGTTCTGCACCCATAGAGGGCCTCTCACAAGTCACAATAGTATCGGCACTCTCGTGGAAGAGAAACACTTCTTGTAATCTATGAGTGAGTATCTGAACTCACTGAAGCCTATTTTCAGGAGAAAATAAAACTGATTGAATATTCGTTTTTATGTAAGCCTATAACTGCATGTAAAACAATGAAAAACTGTATCGTTGTGGAAAATTAAACCAAATAACGAAAAAAAAAAATGTATATATACAGTATATAGTTGTGTAACGAAAAAAAAACACGACAGTGATATTGGCGGGGAAAATTTCTAGGATATCGCGCCAGAGTGTCGTTGTCGTTGCTACGGATTTTTAATAATGGTAACCAATATTTTTTATAATTTAAAAATTTTAAACAAGTAAACATCGGTTCAAAACGATTTTTTTTTCAGTATTTTTTTCAAAATCATAGAAAAAATTGAAATATTCTGTATAAAGGTTCATCTTAAACCTCCGATATATGAGAACTATATTTTGCGGCGAAGGAATACACTCTCTACCTTTCTCTTCACTGCAAAGTTAACCTGAAACAGAGTATAGATGTTTGGTCATCCGGGGCAAGTGCACATTTTGGTGTTCCCTTGTAATGTTGAAGGAGAGTTTCGAGGGCCAAATCTGGTCATGCGTTGAAGACCCCTGGCTCAAGCCTTCCATATTACGTATAGCCAAGACCCCCTGTAAGCTTCAGATCTTAAACGCATGGCCAGATTTTGTCCTCGAAGCTTTTCGTCGTGGCCCGCCGTTATGTTTCCTCATGTTATTTCACAAAATGTTATCAATTCTATTATTTATTATTACCTATTATTTTTTTTATTATTTCTTATTTTATTATTGCGCATTTTTGTATCTTTTTATCAGTACTAAAATCAGTACTAAGCCACGGAAAAGACGTCGTTAAGCTTTTGGGAGAGGGAAAAAAAAAAACACTTTTTTTTATTTCAGAGTGTCTTCTTGCATTTAATAGAAATTTAAAAAATTAGATTCTAAAATTCTTTGTCAAAAAATTTCTGTTCAAAATAATCTGATGGAAAAATACAGGGCTTGTCAAATCCCAGGCACTAAGAAATTGTCTTCGACGCCTAATAATTTTATGTATGATAACTATATTGAAATCTGAGGACAGTACAGAATTATCTGAAATTACGTTGACTTGTCTGCCAGCATGAAAGGGGTCCTGAACAAGTCAGAATACACATTTTTGGATGGATTTTGTGGGGGGAAAAATCTTGGCGCCTATACTATTTTGTTGGCACATTTTTTGATTTGTCAAGCCCTGCTCATGTATATGTATACACTCATGTATTTGACATCGACATTAATAGAACTAATATATAACTTATTATGTTATATATTTATATATAACATAATATTAATTAACATTAATAGACCTACATATACTGTATGCAGGCTCAGGGACGTGCGCAGAACCAAACTTTGTGGGAGAGACTGGGGTAACCCTCCCAGAAAAAATTTGAATCACTAACCTTTAAAAAGAATTTAAAACAAACCGAAATAGAAAGAAAATGCATATAAATGCTATATGCAACTTCTGTCGACATTTTATATAATTTATTAAAAAAATACTCTAAATTTTTGGTCATCTTGAGGCAGACATCCATAGATTTACCATATTTTACTGAGGCAAAAATCTTTTTCCACAAAAGTAGGTTAAATTACCCGTCATCGCTGAAATCAAATACAGATTGAGGATAAAAAACGGGACATTCTAGTTACAAAAAGGGACGTATGGTCAATAAGAAATATGTGTTACGACCAAACAACACCCCCCCCCCCCCACACTGAGTAATGTCCCATAAACTTTGAGCAACACCAATCATTTTTGACTTCCGCCGTCCCTGGGTGCAAATCTCAATTCCTGTAATAAGTTTACGTGCGAATATTGTTGCCTTTTTTAACCAATCTTTCTACCACGTTACCCATTTTTTTTTTTTTTTTTTTGAGTTAATAACTTTCAGTGCTGTAAGCAATCCAACTACACCCAAAGCATCATCTGTGGAAAACATACTAGAAAATTCCGAACTTTATAGACTATGAAAAAATCCGAACTGATCAAAAGACCGCGAAGACAGAGATAGAAGAACGAAAATATCCCCACAGATTGCCTAGAACCGGTTCCAGAAGCTTCGCAGGTATAACTGAATGGTGTGGATGCATCGAACCGTTCAGTTATGCCTGTACAGGCCAACTGTGCAGGCATAACTGAGCGTGTGTAGGGGCTGTCAGTTGACCTGCACAGGCGACCTGAAGGGAATGGTTTTTCGATTCGGTATAACTGTGCAGTTATGCCTGCGCAGGTATAACTGAGCGTGTGTAGGAGCGATCAGGTATAGCTGCGCAGTTTTTCCCCCCCTTACTTATTCTGTCTTTCTTTCTTACCTCTTCTTTATTAATGATAACGAAGCTGAACAATGGTAATTGAATAATTTGTTTTGGAGACGGATTGCCTTTAAATTAGAAGAAATTTTTCTCATGGCGTAATTTTCACGACATTTTTTTTTTTTTTGCAGTTTCATATCGAATAAAGAAATTGAAATGAAATTTCAGAAATACTTCGACCAATGTTCAAATCCCTGTTTTATTTCTTCTTCTCTGAAATCACTCTATTTTCAATAAATTTTCCCGAAATAATAAAAACACCGAAACACATATGAACTCTATATTCAAATAATGTACTATGACAATTTTTATTGATTATTTGTGAAAGGGTTTCTAAATCAGGGGGTCCGTGACCTAGGATGTGAAAAACAATTAATTCTAGGGCCATAACTAGAATTTTTGTCGCCCTTTCAAACTTTAAAGTTCAATAATTTTATAACTGTGTTCTTTGTTCCCCACCTAAAATTGCTGCCATCTATATTTTGCCACCAGGGGAAGTTGCCCCCCCCCACCCCAACTAGTTTCGGCCCTGATTAACTCATTGTTTTTGCATAGCCTATATACTATATATTATTGGTGGTCTTTTCATATTATTAACATTGTTATACTGTCACCTTTTATCTTATTGGAGCAAAGGGTCCGTGAAATACAAAAGGGTTAAGAACCCCTGATTTATTTTATTATGCTTATCAAGAATGCTATCCATATCTACAGTGATTATGACAATTTAGGCAATTAAACAAATTTTGTTATTACAGTCAACACCCGATATATAACGACCCCTTTGTCCCGTCGAGAATGGACGTTATATTTGGAGTAAGGTCGTAGCGAGAGGTGGCAACGGGGGTGTGGTCGGGCCTGATTAGGAGCGTAGTTATATAAGTAAAACATATATATGACAGTAGTTCTAGGAAAAGATTTGGGACTTATCCCACCAGTCTTTGTCACTATAACGTGAATGATCGCTATAACGTGAGGTTGTTATAACGAGTGTAAACTGTATCTCCGAAAACAAGCATTGTTTCTCCTCTGAATATACAGATAGGGGGATACATGCTCCTTCAGCATGCATCATAGCATTTTCTTCTCGCGATAGCGTCGAAAAAAATTTGACTTGAAAATTTTTTATGGTATTTTTATTGCTTACATTTCCGCGCGACCTTTTAAGAGAATTCAACTCAATTCGAAATTGACTTATTATTAAGCATAATATGTATAATAATAGTATTACTCAATGATATAATTATATTATCAATCGTATCTCCCTCAAAGAATTTTTCGATCGTTTTCTTACGTTTAACTAGCGTAATTTCATCTGAATTTTTTTCTTTCAATGTTTGAGCTGAAAGTTGAAATTTGTTGCAATCTGACGAGATGTGTCCAAAAAACAAATTCAATGAGATTAATTAAGAATTACATGTAAAAGAAAATAATAAATTGCAGTGATTTTTGTCCTGTTGATGCTTGCTGGTTTTCGGTCAAGAAAGGAGTGGGAATCCTGCGTTACAATTGCAAACATTAACTGACTCGTATAAACACCTGCTTGATTTCTAGGAATCTTGACTTCTAAAGGAAGTACATATTAAAGAATACTAAATAATCTGCCCCTAAAATCTCCAAGAACACTGGTTAAAAACCTGTTCTCTAAATAAACAATTAATAGTCATAGCAGATTATTTGAATACAGAGTTTGTGTGTTTCCGTGCATAATTTCGGGCAAATTTATTGAAAAGAGTGATTTCAGAAACAAAATTGCGAATTCTAACAATGGTCAAAATATTTCTAAAATTTTATTTCGATTTTGTTATTTGATATGAAATTGTAAGAAAATATCGTGAAAATTACGCCATTAGAAAAATTTCTTCTAATTAAATAGAATCCCTCTCCAAAAAAAGTTATTCAGTTATTATTGCTCTATTACATTATCGGTGAAAAAAGAAGAGGGAAGAAAGTAGGGCGAATATAAGAAAGCGGGAAAAAATAACTGCACAGTTATAAATGATGGCACTTACACATGCTCAGTTATACCTGCGCAGGCATAACTGTACAGTTGTACCGAATCGAAAAACCATTCCCTTCAGGTCGCCTGTGCAGGTCAACTGACGGCCCCAACAAACGCTGTTATGCCTGCACAGTTGGCCTGTACAGGCATAACTGAGCGTGTGTAGGGACCTTTACTGTAGAAACGAGTTTTTTCTTCATGTGAGAAATATGCTGTACATCATTTAAAAAAAAAAAAACAACAACCAGGGACAATTGACAACAGGCATCCCTCATTGCATGCTTATCAGCAGCTATTTTCACTGAGTAAAAAAGACAGACGGATTCAATTATTGTTAATTGCATGTGCTCAGGGAAAACGGCCTGCAAGACCATCTGGAGTGTCTGGTGCCCGCGGTCTTCCCACTGGACACTGCTGTTTTTCTTTTCCTACAATTTCAACAAAAGGACACAAATCCCTAGGGTGAAGGATGAATACAAGAAATATCGGGAAGTAGATGACAATGACATTCGTTTATGGATGCCTTTTTAGCCAAATACTGTTTTGTCATCCCCAGGGCTAATGAGCTAGTGCTAGACATTTTTAAATATGCAAGATTTTCATCAATTGATAGGTTCCCAGGGAAGTTACATGAGGTGCGACCCGCTTCTTGATAAATGCTGATATGAAATTTCTTTATGGAAAAAAAATTGTAAATTTTTCTTTTAGCTCTGTGCTTTCATGTTACAAATAATGCATTCTACTGGGCAGGGAAAGTCCAAACAAAATAAAGGAACATGTTTTCAACAACAGCAGCAATGTAGGTTTTTTTTACTCACCAGGCAGGATATATGAGCAACAGTCACCAATACCATACTGATCAGCGGCACTCTTTTTACTTTGTAAAAAATGCATTGCAATACAATTACTGAGTTCAGACGCCGACCTAGGGGCGGGTGTGTCACCTGCTGTGCAAAAAAGATACTTGTCACCAATTGGGTTTGGGTGCATGCTTTTATGTGCATGGACAGCTGTCGGCAAAAGACAATCACGGACAGCAGCTGCAAGGCGGTGGCGAGAGGGGGAACTGAGAGGTCTGGTTTCGCCCCCAACGTATTAGAAAAAGGCTAAGAAAAAAATTTGTTGTTCTGTCACTTCAAACCTCCTCCGAAAGAATTTCTGGCAATGGCTCTGATAAGCTCCTTCGAATTGTTCAGAAAATTTGTTCATTCGTTTAAGAAATTAAAATGTAAGGCTTCAAAGGATATTAATTTTTTAAACCTATAAAATTTTATGATTAAAGTAAAATAGGCAAGCAAAAATTTTAAAATGGGCATCAAGAAAAAATCATTTATAAATAAAGGAAAAAAATGAAAACCTAAAATTAAGGATTTAGGAACTGACAAGAAAAACAATATATATCACACTTATGCCACATACTATCAGGTGCCGTAGCCAGAAATTCCTTTCGTGAGGGGACGACCAACGTGACAGAATAGAATCAACTTTCATCCCGTACACAGGGCCGCAACTAGATGCTTGCTCCGAGGCAACCAAGCATTTTGGCGCCCCCGTCATAATGTTGAAGGAGAGATTAAAGAGTGAAATTTGCGCCCCCTCTAGTACAACGCCCAGGGCACCAGACCCGCCTGCACCCCCCCCCCCCCCAGTTACGGCCCTGCCCGTACATATCAGTAATTTTCTTATATGGCAGGAAAAGGTGAATCCCAAGTCCCCACTAGGTTTTCTCTCCTGTGATCCCGCACCTAGAATTCAACCGGGAATTTCCCTGGAATCTGAACTCATTTCCCGGGATCCCGGAAGTAGAATAAGGTTGAAGGACATCACATTTTTCTGTACTGAATTTGACATGTCTAAGAACTTTTTATCACTATAGAAGCATGCATTTTATAAACTGTAGTCATTGGCGTAGGCAAGTGGGGGGGGGGGGGTTCTAACCCCACTTGAGTCAAGATTATAGTGTTATTTTGCGGGGGAAAAAAGTAACCCCCCTCAGGAGGAAAAAATCTGAAACCACCTCGAGACAATTCTGTGTACGCCTATGACTGTGATCATTAAATTTTGATTACAATTAATAGTATTAATAGATAAATTATTAAATTGATGAAATACGCGCCATATATTCAACCCTTTAAGCGGAACTAACAAAATATCTCGTCAATCTCTCGCCAAAAGTGTTTTTTTTAATTTCAAAAATAACTTGCAAAAAAAATCCATTAATATCTGCTCAAGAGTGGGGGATTAACCCTCTGACTGCTCAATTTTTGGACCGAAATTGCTTCAAAAATTGCCTAATTTTTTTCACTGAAAAAGTGAAGTTTGAGCGGTAATACCACGTGCCTTCAAATGCCGCGATTTAGTGGACAACTAACGACATCTGTTGGCCGAAACATAAATGAAACGTCTAATACTGTATATAATTTATTTCAGTGGTTAAACGGGGAAAAAACGGGATGCGCTCCTCAATAAAGGAAGAAAAACACATGCTCGCGGGATGAGCAGATTTTGTTACATTTGAGTTACCCATGGAAATCACGGGATGAGCAGCCAGAGGGTTAAACACCCCCACACACACACTCGAATTGACCTTAGGAAGGGGCAGAAAAGGAGCGCAAGGAATTTCTTCCAGAAAAATTCTGAGTTACAACCTTTCAAAAAGCATTTAAATTAAACAAAAAAATAATTAAAAATTGTCTGTCGCCAGGCTGGAGCCTCTTAATCCGACCCTCGTGGGCGCCATGGTTTCGTTATTCCAACAGTGCAAATTTGTGATTATTTCATAATTCATTAATTTAAAAATTTATCTATCTATGAGACAAAAAGAATTGCACGGCCCCCATAGTGAATTTATAGCATGGAAACAAAAACAATGTTAGTTATCTTGGGCCCCAGGGCTGAATCGCTGTCAGCCCTACGCTTGGGGGGGGGGGCAGGATTATTGGTGTTGCTGTAAACTGTAGAAACGAGTTTTTTCTTCATGTATATACAGAAAATATACTGTATATCATTTAAAAAAAAAAAAAACAACAACCAGGGACAATTGACAACAGGCATCCCTCATTGCATGCTTATCAGCAGCTATTTTCACTGAGTAAAAAAGACCGACGGATTCAATTATTGTTAATTGCATGTGCTCAGAGAAAACGGCCTGCAAGACCATCTGGAGTGTCTGGTGCCCGCGGTCTTCCCACTGGACACCGCTGTTTTTCTTTTCCTACAATTTCAACAACAGGACACAAATCCCTAGGGTGAAGGATGAATACAAGAAATATCGGGAAGTAGATGACAATGACATTCGTTTACGGATGCCTTTTTAGCCAAATACTGTTTTGTCATCCCCAGGGCTAATGAGCTAGTGCTAGACATTTTTAAATATGCAAGGTTTTCATCAATTGATAGGTTCCCAGGGAAGAGGGGGAGAATGGTAGCTGTTGGCAGTGCGTAAAAGAGGCGAAAAAATCACTCAAATTAATAGCGATTTAAAATTTCTTTTTTTTTCACGCAAACATAGAAAAGCGCTTTCAGTGTACTATATGAGCTATTTTTAAATAGTGTGGTAGAACCCGGAAATTTAGGCATTATAAATTGTCGAAATAGGCAGGCAAAAAGGCACTAAAAATGCCTAAAATAGGCATTTATAATTTTTGGAAGGAAGAAAAATTAAAAACAAAGATGAGATATTAAGGGTCCAAAAACTAGCGGAAAAATTTGTTACACTTAATCCGTCCATTGTTTAAATTATAGTTTGTAATTTTGGACCCAATATTACCAGACGTGGAGCCGGTAGAGAAAATCTGTGGGGCTCTTCCGAGTTGTGAATAATTCTCATTTATTTGCTGTATTACTTGGAATAATCATCATTTTTTTTATAGTTGAAAAACGGTGCTATCTCATTTTTTTTACAAAAATAGAACAACTTTTTAAAATATTACCACATATGAAGGTAAATACAGGCATAGGGCATAGGCTACGCAGTATTTTCTCGGGGGGGGGGGGGTCAGATTTTTTTTCCTTCTGGGGGGTTAGTTTTTTCCTGGTACACTATAATCTTGGCTCAGGGGGGCGAGAACCCCAAAACCCCCCTTTGTGTATGCCAATGAATTCAGGCGTGACCTACGTGAGTGACAAGGCCAACTCAATCCCTATCAACATACCTCTGACGTCACCAACCTTGGGGCTAACCGGATCGGAAAGACCCCTAGTCATAGCTGTATTAAGAAGGTTTGCCCCTAGTAGAAACAGGTTCTTCTGCCATAATGTTAAGGAAACTCCATTACTCTGTACATTTTCCTTCTAGTTCTACGACACAAAGCATGTTGAGGAACATTTTTTTTTCAAGAATTTCCAGTTTAAACATTAAATTAATAGTTGTTATATATGTTGTGAAATATGCCACAAACTTGTTCAGTAGTAAATTGTAGGGGAAACTACAAAAACGGCCCCAAAGTAAAGGTGTTAGGTTTTCCGAAAGAATAGCAACTAAAAGGCAAGTGGTTGAATGCTATAAAGAGGAAAGACTTTACTCCAACAAAAAACAGCAAGGTGAGCTATGTATTTTTTTCTTCAAGTGAAAAAAAATTATTACGCGTATGTTTTTTTCTTTTAAATTGATTACGTATTTTATATTATATCTCTATATTCTGATGTCCTAGCAGTAAGAGAGGATCTTCTGGGACCGGTATATAGTAAATTTATAGTGTAAAAAATTTACATAGGCCTATTTAACACTGGCAATAGTGAAATATAATAATTATAATTGTGTATGCATTTACTTAATGATACGGTTATATTAGTTGACATAGGCGTACGCAGAATTTTCTCGGGATGGGGGGGGGGGGGTTTAAATTTTTTCTTACAAAATGATGCTATAATCTTGGCCCCCTTTGCGTATGCCAATGTTAGTTGATAATTATTGTTGATTTAATGGTAACTACAATATATTTTCATTTTAAACGTATAGGTATGTGAGAAACATTTCAAAGAGGACGATATAATCAGTGAAGTGACGGAATATGATCCTAAATCAGGAAAGGAAATCACAGTGAAGCTTCAAGTGTCACGACCAAGAGCAGGAGCGATTCCCACAATTTTTCCGGATTGTCCGAGCTATATGTCTTCCTACAGTCGCAGTAGAGAAGCACCAGAAGAAAAGAAAAAAAGAATAGAGTTTCAAAATTTCAATAAAGCTATAGAAGACAGCAGAAAAGAAAAAGAAAGGTTTGAGAAAGAACAATTTTTGAATACTTTAGATGATTTGAAATCAAAATTAAGTGGAGCACAATAGTTAAAGAAAATAGTGTTATGTTTTTACTGATTGAGCAATCACCTGCTCCTCAGATTAGCTCATCAGTTGTAATTGACAATGAGTTAAATGTTACTGCATATATTAGAAATGTGCCTGTACCGAAAATTGCAAATATAAATTTACCGGTGAAAATTAGTAGCTGCCAAACATTGAGTGAAATTTTGATAGCCTTAATTGCTGTGTGTAACATTTCAAAATCTGATACTGGCAGTGATAATATCATTCTTCTTTTGAAAAATTTATTGGAATATTTTCTCAAAGAAAATTCGAAAGATGAGTTCTTAAATTTTTTTTATGATCAGATAGTTTTGAAATCGTCTAAAAAACCAATTTATTCCCCAGAAATGATAATATTCAGTACCTTGATTCACACCCTGTCACCTCATACATATAAATTCATTAGACAATCAAACAAACTAATTTTTCCCCATACATCAACTATTCAAAGGTTATGCTCAGACTCCAGCTTGAGTCCTCATTGTGAACAAAATGATTCTGACTTTCTTAACTATCTAAAACAAAAAGTACCACATTTAAAACCACCTGATCTAAACATAATCCTAATGATAGATGAAATTCATTTAAAATCATATTTGGACTATAAAGGAGGAAGTATTGTTGGCATGTCTCATGATTCATCAAAACTAGCATCCAGTGCTCAAGTGTTTATGATAGCCAGTGTTACTTCTTCCTATAAAGATGTTGCTCATGTGCTCCCCGTGAAAACAATAACTTTTGATAAATTACATAATTTCATTAAAAAGCTAATTCTTAACTTAGAAAATATTGGATTTCATGTGTTTTGTGTAATAACAGACAATAATGCCATTAACAGAAAATCTATGTCTCAGTTTGTTAATCCACCAAATTTTCAATGCATTTACCCACACCCTGTTGATCATGGAAGACCATTATTTTTTTTAATTGATCCTGTTCATCTTCTAAAAAGTATAAGAAATAATTGGATAAACCAAAAGAACCATCAAAAATGTATATTTTCCATCCTTTGATGGCATGACAGACGCTCAAAATTTTCACACTGCATCCTTTAATTCTCTCAGAAAATTGTATGAGTGTGAAATAAACAGCTTGATCAAATACGGCTATAACTTAACGTTAAAAGCTCTTTTCCCATCATGTCTTCAATGCCAAAATGTAAATTTAGTCCTCAAAATTTTCAATGAAAGTATCATTAATGCCCTTTTTAGAAATTGGTGAAAAGAAAGAAATTCCACACTTCAAAGACACTGCAAACTATATAAATATTCATTTAAATTGGTGGAAAATAATGTATGTCAAATCTAAATACATTGGAATTCAATTAAATGATCAGCTCAAAACCCCATTAACTTATTCAGCTGATGATGAAAAGTTGATATTTTTGCATAACTTTTTGAATTGGTTGGAGGAATGGGAAAAGATGAAATGCACTACAGGCATGTTAACAAAAGAAACACACGCTGCACTAAAAGTAACCACATATGCTATAATTGAAATATCATATTGTAAAAATGAGCTCAATATGGATTACATCCTTCCAGGAAAATTTCAGACTGACAATCTCGAGCTGAGATTCAGCTTATATCGACAAATGGCAGGCAGTCATTATCATATAACTATTCGTCAATTGTTTGAATCTGAAAACAAGCTGAGAATTCGAGCAAATATGAAACTAGGCATCATTTCAAAAAAATATACAATCCCTGTGAATGACATAATTTTAAATGATAATTTTGGAGACATAAATTCAATTGATGAAAGATCTGAAATAACCAATTTTGAAGTAGATGAAGTAAGAGAAAATGAAATTGAACAAGCACATGAATATTTACCTGTTTTGGCATACATAGCTGGGTACTGTGTATTCTCAGTTTTGAAAAACAGTAAATGCGATAGCTGTAAAACTATATTAACAGTCGATAAAGAATTTGATTTTGAAGAAATTCACAGTTTAATTATGAAACTCGATCGTGGTAAACTTCTTTTTCCATCATCTGCAGTAGTGAATGTGGTGTTATATAGTTATCTGATTATTAATAAATTACTTAGCAATAAAGAAAATGAATTATTGAAAAACCATCGAGACCTTCTATTCAAGGTTTCAAAGAAATACATAACTGATGAAAATATGTTTGTGTTTGAGGAGTTTTGTTCTTTTGGACACAATGCAACAGAAATTTTAAGTAAAATTTTGTGGTCATCTACAAACATATTTTTGAACAACTTCTGTAAGCAAAGAAACGATTCTTCAGTCGAAAGAAAAAGTCAGAAGCGAAAATTAAATACTTTAATTTCGCAATAAGATGCTCTAGATGGATTCTTTAATCATTTGTGCTGTTACGTAATCGGTTATAAATACTTGTATTTTTTGCTTGTAATTAATGTGGTTTTTGTGCATATTGTATATATAATATTTTATTTGTGTGTGTGTAACAGTAAATAAATTTCTAAATTTGAAATTTCAGATGTGCCAAACATTTGCTTTTATCATTTTATCTTGAAATAAAAAGTTTGTTCTATCTGATCATTGATGTGTTTTAGTTTACTTACTCAAACATAATTTAGAGAGCTTTAAAATGCATATTGTTTTTTCAAAAACTGATATAATATTCTGACTATTGTTTTAATGTTCGCATTTATACACTTCTCAATCCTCTATAGCAGCGATTCTCAACCTTTTCTGACTCGCTTTTCAGTGTATACTTTCTATGACGGAGCCCTGCTTAGTATATTATTTATTGACGGTACCTTTTTAGGCCTCTTTTTTTTTTGTTAGTTTATCAAATTTACTGATTTATTTTATTATCCTCGAGTGGCCGCGGAGCCCGCACCGGTTGAGAACCGCTGTTTGGTGTATATCTGAATATACTTGGCAAATATATAGTCGGAAAAAGAAAACTCATTATACCAATTTATTTTAACGTACACGGAAATACAATACTTTTCATCCAGAAACAGTGGATCCCGTGTTGGCGCATTTTTTGAGATTTTGCTGGTATAGAAATTTATAAAATTGCATCAAATTCATGCAATTCGAAGTAAAATTCTGGTTAATTATTAATCAACTTTGCTAAGCAAGATTTTATCGATTGAAAGATAACACGGTAAAATAAAGGCAAACTGTATGTTTCATCCTCAAAGCCATTGTAACTAATTAAAATGCCCATTAAACTTAATTAAATTCCTGTTGTGATGCAAGGTTTAAATTGAAAATATGCTATCACAAATTTCATCCGTATTTGAAGAAATATTCACTATGTTTTTATGGAAGTGAGCCCCACACATCGAGGTTAATATTCCGTCAAACACACAACCTTAAAAAAAAAATCCAACAGCTAAAGAGAGAATTTTTCCCTGTCCAGCGACGCGATGCCCCATGAGTGCTGACGTCATTTTCGATTGAGGGGGCCTTATTACTTTCGAAGGTCACGATTCAGGGCCCTTTCAAGCATGGGGCCCTGTGTTGTGGTATCTGCCAAACGCCCTTGAGGGCCACTCTGGTCAATTTAATTGAATATTAAATGCTGTATGTATGTTTAATAAATAGCCATGGTTGTTTGCAGTGCATTTATGGTACAAAAAATAAAATCAAAACATCATGGGCCCTGTCTGCTTCTACTCCACCACCTTGTGTGAGCCATGACGTCAATTCATGACCTCTTGGAACAGCCATTAGCCAGCTATGCATATACAACGCAGTTCAATGCCTGGCCGAGACATTATGTAAAGCGTGTGGGAGAGAAACAAAAACTTTGTTTTCCTCTGCTTTTCTAGCACGGGCTGCGTTCATCTGAAACAAACTCATTCCCATCTAACACCATCTGGCCAAAGCAAAGTTAATGCAGGGCAACACCAGTCTGTCAGATCACTTATTTGCGTGAAATAGGCTGGAAGGGGCTAATAATAATTAATACTGTAAGTTGGGAAATTTTACAAATTACGATTTTTTTGAAGTTTTTAATGCCCAAAATACCCAAGTTTTACAGATTATAGCCTCTGAAATTCACTAATAAACTTGAAACTATGTTGAAATAGGCATTTATGGCACGAAAATTTCGAAAAGGCATTTTTACCAAAAAAGTTTGAAAATAGGCAGAAATGGGTATTTTGCCTGAACTTCCGGGCTCTAATGATTGGTATTGCTTTAGTAACACCAGCAAATATGTTCCGCATCCCTGTTTGCACCAAAAGATTGGCATAATTTTCTCAGAATGGATCAATATACCTACTGAAAGCTTTTTTCAATTCCTTTCGGAAATTGCTTCACTAACTGTTTATTTTTTTAGCAACACTGTCTCTGTTCGCTAGAGGATCTATTTCCACACCAATCTCTCATAATTATCATCTTTCTTAATTTTGTTATGGTAATCTTTAGTTTTCACCTGCCACAAGCATTTCTCATTCCTATACATTTCAATGAATTCTTCCAAACATTCGCACTGCCCATTTTGAAGATCACTCGTCATTATAAACCTCGAGTCGTGAAAACTAAAAAACTGAACTCAACTAAACTCTGGTGGAGTGTCGAAATCGGTGTTTCCCAAAGTAGGACTATCCAGGCTATGAATGGACACAAGGGGGTGATGGGGGGACGAGAGGAAAACATCAGTTTTCGAAAACTCAGACAATTTTACCAAGGAAGCCTTTGTAAATATGGGCCTTGGACAAAAAAAGAAGAAAAAAACTAATATTGCACACAGAAATTCATACTTTTTTCATCAGAGCTAAAGTGTTTTTTTTCTCCCTTTGAATTTGTGCTGTACATTCCTCAATATAGGCAATAAAAGAGAAATTTTGGTATTACAATCGACGCCCGATATAACAACAACTTCGTCCCGTCGAGAATGGACGTTATATTTGGAGCAAGCTCGTAGCGAGGGGGAGATTTGGGGGTGTGGTCGGGCCTGATTGGGACGATCGTTATATAAGTAAAACATAAAAACATTTGGGACTTACCCTACCAGTCTTTGTCGCTATAACGTGAAGTTGTCATAACGAGCGTCGACTGCATCTTCGAAAAAAATCATAGTTTCTCCTCTGAATATACAGGTAGTGGATACATGCTCCTTCAGCATCGTATGATAGCATTTTCTTCTCGTGATAGCGTCGATTAAAAAAAAAAAAAATTTTTTTTACTTGAAAATTTTTATGGTAACTTACGTAGTGTTTTTCCTTGAACGAAAACTGCATTTTCAACCGACCTCTTACGATTAATTCAACTCAATTAGAAATTGACTTTATTAAGCGTAGTATGTATATTAATAGTATTACTCAATGATATAATCATATTATCAATTGTATATCTCTCTCAAAGAATTTTTTGATTGCTTTCTTACGTTTAACTAGCGTAATTTCATCTGAATTTTTTTCTTTCAATGTTTGAGCTGAAATTCGTTGCACTCTGACGAGATGTTTTAAAAAAACAAATTCAATGAGATTCATTAAGAATTACATGTAAAAGAAAATAATAAATTGCAGTGATTTTTGTCCTGTTGATGCTTGCTGGTTTTCGGTCAAGAAAGGAATGGGAATCCTGCGTTACAATTGCAAACATTAACTGACTCGTATAAACACCTGCTTGATTTCTAGGAATCTTGACTTCTAAAGGAAGTACATATGAAAGAATACTAAATAATCTGCCCCTAAAATCTCCAAGAACACTGGTTAAAAACCTGTTCTCTAAATAAACAATTAATAGTCATAGCAGATTATTTGAATACAGAGTTTGTGTGTTTCCGTGCATAATTTCGGGCAAATTTATTGAAAAGAGTGATTTTAGAAACAAAATTGCGAATTCTAACAATGGTCAAAATATTTCTAAAATTTTATTTCGATTTTGTTATTTGATATGAAATTGTAAGAAAATATCGTGAAAATTACGCTATTAGAAAAATTTCTTCTAATTAAATAGAATCCCTCTCCAAAAAAAGTTATTCAGTTATTATTACTCTATTACATTATCGGTGAAAAAAAAAGTGGGAAGAAAGTAGGGCGAATATAAGAAAGCGGGAAAAAATAACTGCACAGTTATACATGATGGCCCTTACACATGCTCAGTTATACCTGCGCAGGTATAACTGTACAGTTGTACCGAATCGAAAAACCATTCCCTTCAGGTTGCCTGTGCAGGTCAACTGACGGCCCCTACACACGCTCAGTTGGCCTGTACAGGCATAACTGAGCGTGTGTAGGGCCCGTAAGCAACACCAATAATCCTGCCCCCGCCCCACAAGCGTTTTTATGAAGTAATCACAAATTTGCACTGTTGGAATAACGAAATTGGGTGGAGAGGCTCCAGCCTGGGGACACAGGACAATTCTTAATTATTCTTTTGTTTAATTTAAATGCTTTTTGAAAGTTACAACTCAGATTTTTTCTGGAAGAAATTCCTTGCGCTAATTTTCTGCCCCTTCCAAAGGTCAATTCGGGGGGGGGGGGGTGTTTAAATTCCCCCCCCCCCCACTCTTGAGCAGAAATTGATTTTTTTTTTTGCAAGTTATTTTTGAGTTAAAAAACACTTTTGGGAGCTAACAAATAATAAGGTAAATTGAAAAGTTTTTGAGAGATCAACTTTACAAAATGTCTGGTCTTGTGAACGCTAAAATTAGAGGTGAGAGATTGACAAGATATCTTGTTACTTCCGCTTAAAGGGTTGAATATATGGCCTGTATTTCATTAATTTTTCATAATTTATTTATTAATACTATATTAATTGTATTCAAAATTTATTGATTACAGTCATAGGCATGTGCAGGATTTTCTCTATGGAGGGTTTCAGATTTTTTTTCTTCTGAAAGGGGGGGGGGGATTTCTCTTCAAAATAACACTCTAATCTTGGTTCAGGGGTGGGCTAGAATCCCGAACCCCCCCCCCCCCCCTTGCGTATGCCAATGACTGCAGTTTATAAAATGCATGCTTTTCTGTAGTGATAAAAATTTCTTACACATGTCAAATTCAGTACAGAAATGTGATGTGTTTCAACCTTGTTCTACTTCCGGGATCCTGGGAAATGAGTTCAGATTCCAGGGAAATTACCGGTTGAATTTTAGGGGGCGGGATCGTGGAAAAACTGGATCCCAGGAGAGAAAACTTAGTGGAGACTTCAGATACACCTTTCCCTGCAATATAAGAAAATAAGAAAATTACGATATACATGGGATGAGAGAGAGGGAGACAGTTAATTCTATTCTGTCGCTTTGATCGTCCCCTTACAAAACGAATTTATGGCTATGGCACCTGATAGTATGTGCCATAAGAGTGATATTTTTTTTTCTTGTCAGTTTCTAAACCCTTAATTTTAGGTTTTCATTTTTTTCCTTTATTTATAAATGAATTTTTTCTTGATGATTATTTTAAAATTTTTGCTTGCCTATTTTACTTAAATCATAAAATTTTATAGGTTTAAAAAATTACTATCCTTTGAAGCCTTACATTTTAATTTCTTAAACAAGTGAACAAATTTTCTTAACAAATGTATTCAATTCGAAGGAGCTTATCAGAGCGATTGCCAGAAATTCTTTCGGAGGAGGTTTGAAGTGACAGAACAATATATTTTTCTTTGCCTTTTTCTAATATGTTGTGGGTGAAACCGGACCTCCCAGTTCCCCTCTCGCCACGGCCTTGCAGCTGCTGTCCGTGATTGTCTTTTGCCTACGGCTATCCATGCACACAAAAGCATACACCCAAACCCCATTTGGTGACCAGTATCTTTCTTGCACAGCACTCACCCCTAGGTCGGCGTCATGGAATATTTGAACTTAGTAATTGTATTGCAATGCCTTTTACACAGTAAAAAGAGTGCCTCTGATCAGTATGGGATTAGTGACTGTTGCTCATATATCCTGCCTATTTTCTTGGAAATATTTGGTGACGGCATAGCAAAAAACACCTACATTGCTGCTGTTGGTGAAACTATGTTCCTTTATTTTGTTTGGACTTTCCCTGCCCAGTAGCATGCATTATTTGTAACATGAAACATTCTCGCACAGAGCTGAAAGAAAAATTTGAAATTTTTTTTCCTCAAAGAAATTTCATATCGGCATTTATCAAGAAACGTGTCGCACCTCGTGTAAGTTCACTTTTATATAAACAAGTTATCAGATCTTTATTAGTTTTTAGTCATAAAAAAAGGAGACTTCTAACACTCTTTTTACTGTATAATCAAATTTGCCGAATGTGAAATATGCAATACCAGTGGTAACCAGATTGTATATCACATTGCCCTGGGGTAGATGCAGATGTCATTTTGCTTAAGTTGGAGTCAATCTTATAGGATACTAAAATAGTGCTTTGAAAAAAAAAATTAAAAATTTTTTGAAAAATAAAAATACAATTTTTGAGTTTCCCCATAATTCAACAGTTATGTTATTTTAGGGGTACCCTCTTCCTTGTCCCATTTTTCCTAAATTTTTGAGTGGGAGATCTGCATATATTAATATAATATATCATTATATCGTGATGTAAAGCTGACAATGTATCACGATGTAAAATTTTCAATATCTCTTAATTGACATGGAAATTACCAAATTAATTTTTAAAAAAATTTTAAATGAAATTTATGGGTTAAATTATTTTTCCACCACACAACAATTTATTTATAGCATGACATTGTTGATATTTTTTCTTGCAGCCTCCAAAGCCTTCAAAATTCCATGGGGAGATCAGTGCTCTTGATTTCAAGCCATCTTGTCCACAAAATGTGAAGCACACTGGTTATAATAAAGGAATAAATAATACAGATGAAAATTGCCTTTATTTGAATATATATGCTCCTGAAATGGTAATTTTGCTTTATTATTTATTGTAAAATGATATACACTCATTGCCATAAAAATTTGCTTACCTAGAAGAAGTCGTCAAAATGAAACGAAATTTTACACATGTAAGTACTACGTTGATATAAGTAAGTGATTAGAAAATCCAAGAAAAAGGATCATTTATTGCAGAAAAAAATACAGATGAACAGAAGTTTTAGTACTCTGTTGGACCCCCCCCCCCCCAGCGCGAATGCACGATGCGATACGAGCGGGCATTGAGGCATACAAGTTCTGTATGATGTCCTGAGACATCTCGTTCCACAGTTGCTGTAAATGCGCCTCTAGTTCGACCAACCTCGTAGGGTGTCCAACTTGCCGTCCCAAATGATCCCAGATATGTTCGATTGGTGACAAATCTGGGGATAGAGCAGGCCAGGGAAGGGTGGTAATGTGGCGGAGGCAGTCTTGTGACATCCTTGCTGTGTGTGGCCTAGCATTGTCTTGTTGAAAAATGGTTCCTGGGAGCCCTGCCATGAGCAGCAACACATGTGGCTGAAGGATGTTATGGACGTACCGCTGGGCTGTCATTGTGCCATGGATCAATATTAGGGGTGACCGTGTATCGTAAGCAATGACACCCCATACCATGACACCAGCTGTGGGAGCGGTGTGTCGCTGTAAAGCGAAGGCAGGATTGAAGCGTTCACCATGGGGCCTCCACACACGAACACGATTGTCATCACTGCTCAAGTTGAATCTCGATTCGTCGCTGGAGACGACCTGGTTCCATTCCATTGCAGTCCAATCCCGTCGTGCTCGACACCACTCCAAACGGAGGCGTTGGTGGGTGGGTGTCATTGGTTTGGCAGCACACGTAATGGGCGCCGCAATACCAGATGTCCTTCAGCCAGGCGCCTTGCGATGGTTCGGGAAGACACAGGGGCTCGTAGTGAAGCTGCTGCCTGTGTCTGGATAGCGGCCAATGAGGCAGTTGGCTCTACGCGTGCGTTTCGGATGATGTGACGGTCTTCTCGACGACTGGTCTGTCGAGGCCGTCCTGAACCTGGTCGCCGTGTAAATGACGTCTCTTCTGTCCACTGGTCCCAACACCTCCTCACAGTAAAATCAGAACGGCCTAGTTGACGAGCTACTCGCCGAGCTGACCACCCAGCTTCCATCATCCCAATGATTCTTCCCCTATCGAACTCTGACAACTGCTCATTTGGTCTTCGACGGCGGCATAACGGCATGTCTACCTCAGCATTTCCTTTGCAAACGATTAAATACACTCCAGCAAGCTCTGCTTACCTGTTTTATACTCCAAGGAGAACGAAGTTTAACGCCCTCTAGTGGTATTACGCAATGTGCAATCACGCTGCATTTCTAATCATTTGCATATCTGCCCGACATGTACCTTCACGCCAACTTTCGTTTCGATCCCACAATTATTTCTTGGTGCGCAAATTTTTATGGCAATGAGTGTATATGTTACGGTAAAAGCCCGAAGAGCCCAAAATACGCTTCAAAACGTATACATTTCGGGCTTTTACCAAGCAGTTCGGTAAAAGCTGACATTTTGTACTTTTCATGAAAATTAGTAAAAACGTGAATTTTCTAATTTTCATAAATTTTAAAGCTTGCTATTTATTGATCATTAAGATCATAATTAATTAACTAATTAGTCACTAAAATTCGTGAAAATTAGGAAAAATGTGAATTTTAAAATTTTCAAAAATTTGAAAGCTTGTCATTTATTAATCATAACAATCTTAATGTTAATTAAAATCATAATTAACTAATTAATCATTTAAATTCGTGAAAATTAGTAAAATTGTGAATTTTCTAATTTTGATAAATTTGAAACCTCATCATTTATTAATCATTACGATCCCGATGCTGATTAAAATCATAGTTAATTAACTAATTACTCATTCAGGTTCATGAATTTTTCTAATTTCCCGCACGCCATTGAGTGCTCATGTCCAGGATATTTTAATGATAATTGGCAGTAAACTGTAATTACAGCTCATGTCCGACTTTTTTCACCTCGGCAACAATATTATACAGTTGTGATATTGATCGTAATAACTAATTTACGAAGTCTAAAAGTGGTTGATTATGATTGTCTTGGCAAATTCATTGAATTTAATTTATAGTAATTTTGCCAGTTAATGTTTTTCGAAAAATAGCCACAAAAATCTTATTCCTATTAATTATCTTAAAAGTTGGTTCAAAGAATTATTCTCTAAATCATTATCATTGCTTAAGCAGCGTGGGTTCCAAGCACAGTGGGTAGGAGTTGTTCCATTTTATTTTCTGCAATTTTTGGAACTGATAGAAATCCTGTGTGATCAAAAAAAGCCTGTCAACAGTTTCAATATCAAAACCACTTGTCTGAACTATCCTGTATGAATACCTTTTTTACTCCTTTTTTACAAAAAAAGGAATCGGACAGTGTCATCTACTCCACGGGAAGTTTTGATGCTCTTTGCTTTCTTCTAGATATTTTGAAAGGCCTCATATGAGTCATTATCTTATTAGCATTGCCCCCCCCCCTCCCTGCGGCAGCTCGAGCTTATCCGCGGCCTGGGACCGTCGTGAGACACTTTAGTTTTATCCGAGGATCATGTTACTTTTTTCGCTATTCATACGAAGGATTTTTTCACAGCTGGCTGATACGAAGATATATGTATTTAGGAAAGAAAGAAAATTCATCTGCCCTTGCAGGAATTCGAACCCACGTCTTTTCAGTTTCCGGGTGAACGCCCTGGACCAGTAGACTACAAAGCCAATGACTATCTCAATCTTTCCTTGGAGCTCGTGTGCACTGAATGGGACCGTACATGGATGGTCGGACCTAACTCAGGCCAAAGCTCGCAATTGCTGACCCTGCCACCATATGGCGACTTATCGGAGGATGATGTCATTCTCCACTATCCAAACGAAGGTTTTTAACAGCTGGCTGATACTAAGATAAATCCAGGAAAGAAAATTCAACTGGTCTTACTGGGTATTGAACCCACTTCCTCTCACTTGCCTGGTGAGCACAATAGACTACAAAGTCACCCAATCCTCTTTCCTTGCAGCTCGTGTGCACTGAACGTGACCGTACATGGACAGCCAGACCTAACGTGGACTACTGTCAAAACTTTTGTAGCAGAAAGACATCATTTTTGAATGAATTTCCATCTGGTGGCAGTGTCAGAAATTGTTAGCTTTAACCTGAGTTAGGTCAGGCTGTTCATGTACGGCCCCATTCAGCACACACAAGCTCTAAGCAAAGAGGATTCTTTGGCTTTGTGGTCTAGTACGCTCACCCGGCAAGTGAGAGGACGTGCGTCCCCGCAAGGGAACTTGAATTTTCTTTCCTGGATTTATCTTCCTGCGGCCAAAACCCTCGCAGTAATAGCGGCGAGAGACATCATCTTCGGATATTATCAAAGCCTTTGCAAGTAGGAAAATAAACGTTCAGCTAGGTGATGGTTTTTAAATCTCTTTCCCTCTTAGAATGTGCCAGTCTTAAATGGATGGACTTGAATTCTGTTTGGGACATTTTTGCAGCGGAACTGGGAGGCATGAGTAGGGTGATCATTTGTCCTGTATTTCCCGGGAAATGTTCCGGATTTTTCAATGAAGCCAACTTTAATATTTAGTCTTCATTGAAATCAATGATTGAAATTACTGTATTTTAAATCCATAAATTATGATAATAACGACTATAAATAAGAAAATTTATCTCACATATTTGTCATCATTTTATCATAACTTTTTAGCATTCAGTAAAAGAGTTTGCAAAGATGTCACAGCTTTTATTTGGAAACCACTCAATGATATAACAAGGTTTTCGATTTCATCGATAACTGCTTCCATTATGATAGCTTGTCTACAGACTTCTTTCGTTCTCAACTTCACATTCGCGTGAATCAAATTTTTCCATAACGAACAATATAAAAAATAAAAACTGATCACAGGTGGAATTCCCTCTATGAATACTCTTGAAAATCCTCTCTCCTTCATCAAGGGGTTTTTTCCAAGCTTTTCCATAAATTTTGTAACTATGTAAGATTTTTTGTTGGCGGGCCACAGCAAAAAGCTTCGAAGGTCACATGTGGCCAGTGGGCCATGTGTTGAACGCTCCTTGGCTAAAGCCTCCGAAGAACACATGAAAGAAAAAATGAACAGTATAAGCAGACAGCATAAGCGAGCGAAAACATTTGTAGTGCGTTCTTATCTGTATAGATGGCGCACCCTCCTCACGCTCCTGGTGATTGTAAAAAAAAAGAAAAAAAAGTCAGTTGGAATTGTACTACCGATTTGTATACACGTGTCATCCTTCTCGTTATGTTTCTTTCGTATATTAAATCGTTAAGTTTTCATTACGTTTTATGTCGTCACTACAAGCATCGGATCACATTCTAAAAGTGACTGTTGGGGCACAGGAACCATTGTTGTCCTATGATGTTTTGCCCATTTCGGGTATTTGCCCAACTCTGACAAACTTTTAAAGTAGCCTATGGTTCGATCCCGGCCCTGTTTGGTATATGTGAAAAATTTGGCGACGATCGGCTTCCGGCACAACTCACTAGGTAGTAAATTGCTCATGGCGACACACCTGAGTTGTGCTCGGTTTAAAAAGTATAAGTGAGCACACACAAATATCTGTCTCAATATTTAAAAGGATCTGTCTCAATATTAGAAAGGATTTGCTTTACTCTCTACCAACCACACTCTAGAAGTTTCACACCACACAAAGAAGATTAAGATGTTTTCAAGGAAGTATGCATGCGGTACTTCAGAGATATTTGAGGAGGAGCTGATACAGATTACGATCAAAACCATCTACAGCAGCATGCCACAGGACTGATGGAAGTAATAAAAATTAACTGCAAGACTATTTTAGATTGTAAAAACAACCCACTCACACCCTAAGGGTATCAAATGGTGGACGGATGAGCGCAAAATCACAAAAAAAGCAAGTACGGGCCATCGAGAGAAAACTAAACTGTATGAAGAGGACTGGACAGTATATCCGTGACACTATGGCCTCATTTCGATGGGCTCGAGCAGTTTTCAAACGAGCAGTAATGCAAACCAAATCCAGCTCCTGGAATAGGCTCTGCACACAAGCTACTGCGGCATATGTATGCCCTATAAGGCAGTATTTCGGCCCAGGTGAACGCAGATGCAACTTCCAGTGCAGTCCAGCTTCACACCAAAAGATATAGCAGAACAACATCCAGCAAGCCTTTTCCCATCAATACCGATCCAAAACGACCATCTGGACAGCCCTCTTGCATAGCCACTATTTGAGGAACATGAGGTCTTACGAATAATACCAGGTTATTCAGAAAAGATGGGAGAAACTTTAAGAGGTTCACAAAGATTTATAGGCAAAGAAAAAAAAATTTGCTCTCAATTCTTTAAAGATTAAAAACTCCGTTCTTAAAGATAAAACGCACTTTAAAGATTTTGGTCACAATTTGGCAGCCTATGATTTAAGTACTTTGTCCCATTATGCTGACTTCCAATTTGGGAAAGGTGCTTGGAAAACTTCTTATACAAAGATTCTCCTACTATGTTGAGCGGGACGTCCTCCTTCATCCTCTTCAATTTGGTTTTCGTATGGGTCGCTCAACGAATGATGACCTTCATCATCTAATGGAACAGATTGAGGATAGGGGGGAAGGAACATTTACTCAGAGCCGTTATCTCCCTCGACATTAAGAGAGCTTTCAATTGTGTGCGTCATGAGGTAATAGCTAATAACTTTCAAAATATCTCTATTCCTCTTCAGCTAAGAAAAATTTTGTAGGACATTTTCTCGGTACGCACCATAATTCTTAACACAAGTACAGCACCAGCATCCAAAACGTAGGTTTAAGGTTGCCCCCAGGGCTCATGTAGTGGACCCGCTTTTTGGAATACTGTATTAGAGTCATTACTTCGACTCCAATGGGGCCCTGAGGGTCACGGCACAAGCCTTTGCCGATGACTACCTTCTCTTGGTGTCTGCTAAGGAACCCACTGAATTCACAGCCGCGTTGGCAGAGGATCTCCGAATGGTTACAACAAAATGATCTGCAAGTGGAGCAATCCAAATCATCATTTCTCTGGCAAAACAAGAGGAAAGAGAGTCCCATTATAAAAATTAACGGGGAACGAAATAAGTTTGCCAAAAAAGGTCTCAAAATTTTAGGAATATGGTTCGCAAACAAGCTAATTTTTTTAGAATGCGCACATTACTTTCTTAAAAAACGCCCAATACGCTGGATCATTTCGGACGATTATTGGGTGCAGAGTGGGGATACCATCGTAATCTTAAGAACACCCCCTACACCCCACAGAACTGTACTGTATCGATAGATTACCCTTAGGGGTCCCATTTGGTTTTCTTCTCCTCTCTGCTCGTCTCCTGGCAAATATTAAAGATGGACGTGATTCAAAGACAAGTTCTAATTTATATCACGCGAGCATATCGAACCATGGCCACCACGGTTTTACAGATTGCTACTGTCGAACCCCCCCCCCCCCTTGAGCCTGGCTAAAAAATATTTTAAAATTTATAAAAATTCACAATTTTACTAATTTTTTACGAATTTGGATCACTAATTACTTAATTATGATTTCAATCAGCATCGGGATTGAATTCATAAATTTTACCAAGCTTTAAAATTTATGAAAATCATAGAAATTTCATTTTTACTCATTTTCACGAATTTGAGTGACTAATTAGTTAATTAATTATGATCCTAATTAGCATCAGGATCGTTGTGATTAATAAATAACAAGCCTTAAAATTTATGAAAATCATAGAAATTTCATTTTTACTAATTTGAGTGACTAATTGATTAATTAAATATTATCTTAATTAGCATCAGGATCATTGTGATTAATAAGTAGCAAGCTTTAAAATTTATGAAAATTGGAAAATTCACATTTTTACTAATTTTTACGAATTTTAGTGACTAGAGTTAGTTAATTAATCATGATCTTAATTAGCATCAGGACCGTTGTGATTAATAAATGACAAGATTTCAAATTCATGAAAATTAGGAAATTCACATTTTTACTAATTTTCATCAAAGTTACAAAATTTCAGCTTTTACCGAACTGCTTGGTAAAACCTATGTTTTACCACTCTTTGGGCTTTTACCATAACATATATATTAAGAATATATCAAGATACAGGAAGTGAATAGAAAGAATTAAGTCTCGCACATAAAATTAGAGGAAGAATTTTGTATAACTAAACCTTTTGGTTTTGTTAAGGAGAATTGGGAAAAATTAAAGTTGTGATCCTATATGAACATACATAGGGCTTTGTTAAAAATGTAATTTAATAATAATAATAACGTGATCTTCACGTATTTTCAAGGGATCAGCATGATCCATCCAGGAAATTTGTTAGTGTTAAATTAGTAGACATCCATGCCCGAATCGGGATTCGAACCCAGACCTGCACAGCGAGAAGCTAGTTCCCTAACCACTCGACTGCCAGGCGGCTCTTATTTTTATGAAATATTTTGTGTTTTTTCACATGTAATGTTAAAGAAAAAGTATCATTATTATAGTATTCACAGAGATGTCGCTGATGCTCTATAACGTGTCAAGTACCTGAAATTATAGGAAAGGCCAAATTAAAATTTTATGTTCACCATTTTGTCAAGATGCCCACTTTCCAAGTCTCGAGAAAAAAAATACGGAGGAGAAAAAACTCTGTACCAACCTTGTCAGAATCTATCATGATTGTGTTAATGTGTCGTGAACTTGAAAAATATTTATACTACTTTTGAGTACAAAGAAAGTACTATACTTCTTGGTATAAAATATATTATAATAAAGCTATTACGAATAAGGTTGACAAAATATCAAGTTGCATCCCTGAATGAACAGCTATTATAGCGACTTTTCCAATTTCTGAGGGTTTTCCTTCTGCAGGTGTGTTGGAAGTTTTGGTACGTTCATAGCCACCCACAGGGTATTTACAGTCAGACAATGTATTTATCTCATAAATTTGCTTCATTCACTCAAGATGAAGAATCGTGTAGGATTGAATCACGATTCGAATTGTAATAAAATTTTGGACGGGAAAAAACATACTGTAAAAAACCTCTTATCATAAATATCTACAGTCTTGTCATCTGCTAATGCAGTCATGAGTTTCACGTCATGAAAATCTAGGTTTGGGACCTAGAAGGCCACTAATGCACAGTGGTGGACTAGCAAATTGCTTGTCCCCAGCACGACCCGACCCACATGGGTAAAAGGCTTATATCCCGGGAGGGACAGAGCCTGGGTCGTGTCTGGTCTGTCGGAAGTGTAAATGCATGTACCTAACAGTCTGAGTGCGTATTTAGTGTTGTTTGATTTTTCAGTGCTGCCATCTATATTTCAGGAGTGAAGTGAGTGGTTTGTAATGACTGAATACTTGTACTGTTTTTAGGCCTGTTGCTCTCTGTGGCGAGACTTTAAAATGGGGAGATTGGCTCGCACTTGTGCCTCAAAGTTGGGAACTATGGAAAACCAACTTCAGCCGACCACCACAGTACTGATAATATTGAACATTTTTCAATCTGTGTCTGCAACCAATCTATCACTTTCAGTAATTTAATGATTAGAAGTTCTGCAGAGAATGTGGATGATCTGCATGTGTGGTTTGGTAGTGCAAGTGAGATCTGCATGCATTTAACATTTTTGACAGCAAGTATGTAAGTTGTTCAGGTATTTCTAATGCTGGGAAGGCCTTCAGAAAAATCACTCAGTTTGGGGGAATCTATGATACTCTTAAGGTGGCACAAAAATATGTACTAACACAAAAGATATAACATGTCTTATAGATATAGTCCAAACATAATATATTGTTATTGTAATACATGTTTTTCATGTTTATGAACAAATTCAATATTTACAAACATAGCTTGCATCTACAGCTGGCAATCATCGTGCTATCTTTACACATTGCCGTTACTAGGGGGGGGGGCAGAAATTTTATTTGGGAGCAAAAAACACTGTTATAAAATTATCAAATTTTAAATTTGTAGAAGCTGCAAAATTATGTTTGTCATGAGCAGCAAAAATCCTAGCTACGACCCTGTGAGCACATTTTACAATGAGGTTGGTCAGTAGGATTTTTTCCACCAAAGCCTAAAGTATTTATAAAACATCAACATTCATTTAAAATGAGTACAATGTTATGTTAAAAAAAATTGTTTTCATATATGTTAAACACCTACCTTCCACTCAACAGCAACTCTTGTCTTCATCTTTGGCTCAAACTCCTCGCATAGCGGGCTGTAATTTTTGTTACCCCTAAATATATATATTTTTTACATTAATTGCGTGAATCAAGCATTAATAGCATGGAAAAACACAAAAAATTTTTGTATCAAAAATATCTTCCATTGAAATTAATTTTCAATTTTGATTCTGTTCCTTCAAGTTATAACAAAAGATGGGGGAAAAATGCAATAAATCCAAATCTAAAATTTCAAGTCATTTGAACCATAATTTCAACGGAAATTAAAAATATTGCAAAAAAAGTCATGGACTTTAACAAAACATGTTCAAGCATGCATTGGAACAAGATTAGTCACCCGGAATCGCCATTTCCTGCTGTTCTATTGTCAAAGAACGAGTGTAGATGATGATAATGGTGGTCTGTCGATCTGTCTGGTATAGGGTGGTCATTTAACCATGCCGTGTCTGTAATAAATATACTTAGCCATTTAAAAGGCTAAAACCTAAATATGTTATTTTGCTATCATATAGTGGCAACGGTGCTTTTGTGAACATAACGTTTTTGTGTCTCCAGCAAGTAAGCTGTTTGTGCATTTTCACGCCAGTGCTTAGATTATGTATCTCCACATTTAAAGTAATAAATAATCAGTTATATTAATGTTAAACCAGTTCAGGAAACATTATTTATAAAAGTGTCCAATAAAAAAAGTCAGGCAAAAGGGGTTTAAGTAGTTGAACTTGGAGAAACCTGGGCTTTTTCTCTGCTTGAGTTTTTGCTGGTGGAAGTAGATTTGAATGATCTCGTACTGTCTGTTGAGATGATCCCTCCCCTCCTCTAAATATAGTAATATCCCTGATGCTGTCAATATGGGTCATCGACCGTGTTGTTGCGACAGACCCTGTGTCCTCACTACCTGTCACGTACTACTGATCTAACGATCTGAGACGCTAGCCGTATTATATGATGATGCTCTCCAAAGCTACCACCTGCTGATGGTCCAAATTCCAGTCATTTTCTGGTGAGACGTCCCTGGTCTGAATACCCTGATTGTACAGCCCAGTAATTCATCACCTGTAGCCAACCATCAACCTACAGTCATGTGAGGGCAAGGCCTTGCTGATGCTCCAAAGGCCGACATTTTCTGTCAAGGTGCCTGTTCTGAACATGCCCTGGCTATCCAGCCACTGATTCGTTGCCCGTAACCAGCCATCTACAGACAGTCATGTGCGGGTGAGGTGCCCCAATCTGAACATGCCCTTGCTACTCCGTCCAGTGATCCATCACCAGTATAGATTATTTCCCATTGATATAGAATTAGCACTCGCCATGCTTTTTGGCGGAGAGAAAATATGGCTGCTTAGGGAAAGTCAAGTTAAATGGTGGGAACACTCTCACTCACGACCCAGGAGGATGGATCCTAATGATGACTAGCAGGCGAAACATATCAGGGGTGGGAACTGTGCAAAAATTAACATCTTGTGCCATCCTGCTCCAATAGTGTATTTTCGTATTTTTCTGCACCAAATAGGCAAAATAGCAAACTTTGCTTCAGTATGCCCGGAATTTCAGAAAGCACTGCAAAAAATTGTTGTTACTGCTTGCCACGAAACGATTTTTTCCAAGACAAGTGTGTTTTATTCCATTGAACTTAATCTATCAGCCCTCGTCGGGCTTTCTATTGCAAAACCCTGTTAATATCTGTAATCATGCAGTTGAAGATAGTTTGTAATGGTCTTTCAGCTTTAAAGTGCAAATGTGAGTAGGTTACAGTTTTAAAAAAAAAGTAGCCACTAGAAGCAGCAGAAACTACTGTAGTTTTGATCGTCATTGGGTAAAATCCAGATGTTTTGTGAAAAAAAATAATTCCGGGAGTACAAAGAGCATGTCCGCCGAATTACAAATGCCAATTTAGAAACTTTGCCAAATAATGAGCGTTAAATCACCAATGTTGCCAAATAACGAGTGTCAGATCGCCAATCTTGTCTAATAATGAGTTCTGAATCGCCAAACATTGTGTTGATTCTTCTGAAATTCTGTCCCATTTTGCAAAATTTTTTTCAGAGTATAAAAAAAAATTGAAAACTTATAGAAAATATTTAGCCCATTTAAACTGCTGCTGTTCCAGACAGCAAATAGTGCCCTCAGTAAGCAAAAATCATCTTAAATAGACTGGTGTGAAAAATTTTATGACAGCCGCTCTTGCAAACAAGGTGTCAGAAGCTTGAAACAACAAAAACAAGCTGATGAAAAGATGTTTGATAAAAAAAAGACAGTGCAGTTGTTTTATTTTGATTAGGGGTGAGGGTTAGTGAAAATATTCTTGTAAATTAATTTTGCTGCTCCAATTTATAAATATCTTCTCAGAATCTTAAATTTTGCTGCTCCGAAATGGACTTTGTCACTTCCCACCCCTGAACATATTAACGTTCATGGCTAATTGATACCAGCATAAGAGGTGATGAAAGGTGAGTGACCAAAACTTCTGTTTTGTTATGAGAGTGGCCAAATGGTTTATTTACTGTGAGCTAATTTGTGTGATATAGTAATTTTGAGATTTTCTGGTTGATTGCAATGTCTTGTATGTCTATACATCTTTACGTTCGTGAAGGACTCGGAGGAGCAACTATTTTGAACAATTTGGCTTAAACTTGTATCCGGCCCATGGGCCTGAGGCCCCCCCC